>NC_057794.1:346847461-347147461 GCF_018294505.1 Triticum aestivum
CCCCTTGCACCGCCACTGCTCCGGGCGCCCTTTACCTCCGGCGTTCGTCGCCGTCAGGCGTCGCCGCGTCAGTCCGCCGTCCATCCACACCAATCACGGAACCACCAAGGTAGTATTCCTCTGTTTTTTCAACAAATCTGGGTTTTTTTTTTTGCAAACTGCCACTGCCATGCCACATTGCCACTAATAGAAGTTCTTGTAAATTGTACTCCCTCCGTCCCAAAATATAAGAATGTTTTTGACATTAGACTAGTTTCAAAAACGTTCTTATATTTTGGGACGAAGGGAGTAATTGTTTGTCACTGCCACCAATTGTAGCTATAGTTGTAGTCTGAAACAGTGAAACACTCCACTGCCACGTTGTAAATTGTACTCCCTCTGTAAACTAATATAAGAGCGTTTAGATCACTATTTTAGTAATCTAAACACTCTTATATTAGTTTACGGAGGAAGTAATTGTTTGTCACTTCCACTAATTGTAGCTATAGGTTGTAGTCTGAAAGAGTGAAACACTGCCATTGCCACGTTGTAAATTGTAATTGTTTGTCACTGCCACATTGCCTATAGGTTGCTCACTGGCAATATCCTTTGTTGTTTGTAATCTTTCTTAATTGTTAGAGATATTGCCACAATGATATTTTGTTACTATTATCGATGCATGGTCATTGAGTCATTTATTTCGCCATTTTACTGCAGATTTGTTGTTCTATTATATTACTTTGGCAAAAAATAAAATTTAAAAGAATACCCACGAGCAAATTCCTGGCTCTGCCAGCGGGCCACGCGCGATCCATTGGCGCAGCCATACTCAGCCTCAGGTAGGAGTAGTAGCTTATATCTCTTCCTAGGTTCTTCTCCGAAGCATTGATACGTGCACATGTTTTTTTGCATGGTAATACATGTCTCATTCCTATCATAAAGATTAAAGTACAAGTCACGTAAAGACCGACATGACAAAACTGAAAAGATAACAGAACATCTCTGAGCTTTACACCAACGTCGATCACCTGCCTCCGGCACCACAACAGCAGCCACCGAAGAAAAGAATGACGAATCACCTCCTCACCCGAGCTCGACGCGGCTCCATCGCTGATATGCAGCTTTGCGGACCTCCAAGGTGGCTCACCAAAAGTGAAGCCCTTACCGTTGAACGAATCAGACCGGGACAACACCCCGGACACGCCATCGAACTCTAGATCTGACATCCCACTGCGACTAAGACGCCGCAGAAGGAAACCATAGCTGCCATCCACGAATCACGAACTCAACACATGTTCCGTCTTCCAGATGTCGTCGATGCAGACCACAATCTGCATCCGCTCCTGGACTACCCCCCAAGCTCCACGCCGACGCTGGAGCAAACGCCGTCGCAACGGCGGAGCCCGAGGACACAGGTCCACCACGAGGATGCCACCGCCGCCACACCATCCTTACTTGAACAGACTGGTTTTTAAATCCATCCCCAACCATAAGACCGATGGCCTCATCGGGGAAGGATCGGAAGAATCTTTATTCAGCCGCGTCATCGTCGCCATCGAAGTAAAGACGATGAGCAACCTAAAAACCTAGACTATGAGGGAGTAAAAACGATCCACACGCATGGATCCGGCGACCCTCCTCCTCATCGATGACCAAAGTCGTCGGCGGAGGGGAGCCGCCGGAGGACGACGCTGGAAGATTAGCCTTTCCTGACGGCGGCTAGGGTTCCAGCCGCCAGGGACAGGATGAAAACGATCTAATGTTTATTGTAGCGGCGGCGGCTGCTTGATATGTGCACATGTGCCGTGTCCGCGTACGCAGGATACGTGGCCGGTACACGTGTCACCAGAGTATCCTGTTTTTCTGATTTGATTAAAAAAAAAGAGCTGACGCGCCGCCAGGATGCCGGCGACACGGGAGCGCAGCGAGCCCAATAGAAGCCCACCTCCTAACCCTAGCAGCCATCGGTCTTTCTCAGTTCGCTCCATTGCATAGGACATGGGATTCGATCGAGCGACCGCGTGACGGCGCCGCCGCCGCCTGGAATCACCTTGCCGCCTCCTGTAGACTGTAGCCGCCTGCCGCCAGCACGGTAACTTCTTCTTTCTCAAGTCCCTGCTCTCCTTCGGTGCTGCCATGCTGTTGCCTCCTGCCTGTCGTCCTCCTCTAGTGGCGCTGGGTGCTGGCTTGCTGCTGCTTCGCTTCGTACAGTATACTGTTGTTGCTTGCTCCTGCTCACCTGCTGCTGTTGCTGTTGTTCCGGCTAGGCAGTGACATACATACATGGCAGCTGTGGGCTGTAGTTGGAAAAGAGGCATGGATGCAACAAATGGGGCTGTAGTTGGAAATCATGTCACACAATCAGTTATTCTTTGGACTTATTACATGATATTCTATTAATTATTCATATATATACCCGTCATATTGCTGTTTCTATAAATTGCCGTGTCCCCGTCCCCGTATCACATCGAGGGTCGTCGTCGCCGCCTTGTGGGTACTTGCCGCACCATCCCCAAAGTGCGAGAGGCGCTGCTCCTACGAATGCTTTGCTTCCTTCTAGCTGGCCTTGGAGCCCTCGCTTCTTTAATTTCCAGCAAGAAATTGAGCAAGCCTGGAAGGTGGTTAGCACTAGCACATGGCTACTTTGCTTCAGTATTAAATGTTCTACTAGTATAGATTTGATCCATCCATCAGTGATTTAGTTGAGGGTACAGGTTAAGGTTAGAGAAGCCTGCTGCATATCAAATTAAGGCGTAGAGCCTTTTATAATCTCATGTGTATGTTTTATTCTACAAATCCAAGTACTAGTTCACGTGATGTTGCCAAGAAACTATAGTGTCAGTATTATTTTTTCTACTTTTATACAGTACCTTTGCATTTGTTCTTAGGGACTGCAGGTTGTTTTGAATTTTGCCCATACCGTATACCTGTGACCACCTACTTAAAATAACAGGGAAAGTATATACAGAGGCTAAATAGCCTAGAAATTTCACCAAGTATTTTTCCTTCTGTTGGAGCAATAGTACTTGTGTATGATTTGTGGTATAGTTGTGCAAAAATAATGAAACCTGCTACCGCTAGTCAGTAGCCTTGGGTCATTGTTCAGTGAAGCAGCCAGTATAGTAACTGAAAGAGAAGGACCTTACTGGCTAGTATTTGGAAGCTGTATAGGTTAACACAAATTTACAACTGGTGTTTTTTTAGTGGACTGACACTAGTATGATTGGTAATTAAAGCCACGACCTTATTTTTCATTTATTTTTTGACCTGCTTTTTTTTGTTTATTGGCAGGGTTGCTCTATTATATTATTTATTACTATACTTTGATTTGAATTTACTGTTCTTTCTCTTAACGCATGTAATTTGTATTTCAGATAATCGTGTGGTCTCTTAGGCGATTATTAGAAGAAGGGACTGGCAAAATTGATCCATAGAGAAGTCTGTCTTTGAACAATGAACCGAAAATTCCTGTACATGACGGCCATGAACGTCAAAAGGAGTTCATACACTCTGCACCGCATCAAGGCGTCACAATTGTTTTACCCCAAGGGTGCACCTGACTCCGCGGCTGCGGCGGTGGAGGACCGTTCTGTGCCGCCACCAACAATGGCTTTCCACCCTCCTCGGTCCGAGCATAGACGGGAGGTAATGGAGTTCATGCGGCAGCAGCAGGAACAAGATCGTCTGCACAGACGAGAGAGGTCGAGCCGTCTTATATGATGACGGCCTGCAAGCTGTCCGCATGTTGCCAAGCCTCAAAAAGGCCAAGTGGAAATCAGTGCCCCTCGCGGTTGGTGACAACCTGTTGGTCATGGAGGCGATCCCTAAGAACGATCAAAAGATGGAACATCAATCTTTCGAGGCGCTTATGTATGGCGAAAGGCCTAAAATGTTCAAGGGGGTGGACTTTTTCTGGCACTCCATCCCCCCGCCGCCTTATGTCTATGCCCCTGGCTATGGTGTCGACCGTTCTGGTGTGATCACCGCGTGCACTGTGGTCAATGGCTCAAGCATCTTGATATCCACAGAGAGCCTCGGCACCTACTGCTTGGACACGGTGAGCGGTAAGTGGAGCAAGACTGGTGCCTGGCCGCTGCCGTTTAAAGGACTTGCAGAATATGTTCCGGAGTACGATCTCTGGTTTGGTGTCTCGGCAAAGGGTGGTGGCGTCCTCTGCGCATCAGACCTGGGTGCTGCCTCGGCAAAGCAGACGCCGCCGGTGGTACTCCAAGAGTGGGAGGGATTTGCTGCCCCTGAGGGTACCGAGCTAGGATCGCACCTCCTGCACCTAGGTGCCGGTCGTTTCTGTGTCGCCAAGTCGATCATGACAACAAGGCCGCAGGAGACGTGCTGCCAGATGTGCTGTTTCCATGACACTACTGCCATTGTCGACAAGTTAGTGATGTTTACTGGCGTGGAGATTCAGCGCTGTGGCAGAGGGCTTAATAAGGTGATCAAGCACAGATCGTTTCGTTATAGTATGGGCGCATGCAGCATGGCCAAGATACTTTATTAGTCAAGTCGTGCTGTTTAATTTCCCCTCACAGCATGTTCCTAGTCAATAAGAGGGCTCTTCTTTTAGATGCAATAAATAATAGGGTTCTAGTACAGGAATAACCGGATATGCACATCTCCTTTGAAAGCAATATTTTTTACGTCATGTTCCTTGGTGCTCCGATTCACTAGAAAAAGATACAAGAGAGTTGTCTGGTTAATTTCTAGAAACATGAGCAAAAACTGTTAAAAGATGCCCACACAATAGAGCATCTCGACCGACCTGGCTACCCATAAGACACACACACTGTCAAGGTTGCTTACAATTTCACCTCTACCCAAGCAAGCAACTCGAGACCCATTCAAATGAACAACACATGAGAACCTTTCGGCCTATGTGATGCACCAGCATAGCTTGACTTGCCCATCAGATGGCATCATTGCGACCGCGTCGGCCTGCAACGCTAGAAACTCCGACTTCACGGTTAGGACGTGTCAAAGCTCTGACTTCACGATTAGGATGTGTCGAACAGAAGAACATGCCGTGACCCTGTTCTTCTTGCCACCATCGTCATTGCCACACGAGTTGCAACGCCGCCGGACGACCACAGACAAGCGTTAGTCCCTCTGACCAAATTGGAGCAATGGAAGAGCATGTATACCCTATTTAATCATTAGTCATCGCACGCTTAATTAGAAATTAAGACTAGATAAACTAAATTAGCACCAACGGATTTCTTCAACAAGTATAAATTGCTCAACTAGGTATTTTATTTCTTACTCGGGCCTTGTTTGGCACAAGGGTTTTTCCAGCCCTCAAGAGGTTGGGGGTTGTAGGGGATTTGGTGATCCCCTTCCTTTCACCCAACCCCCTCAAATCCCCCACACTCCCTCCAATCCCACCCCTCAAATCCCCCACGTTCCCTCCCATCCCAATCCCCACATTCCCTTGCACATAAAAATATTGTTTGGCAGATTGGGACTGCCTTTGTACTATTGGATAACCAACATAAAAACATGATCTTTGCAGCTCATCACATCATAGCAACAATGGTTCATCACAACCACAACATAAATTTGCCACAAAGATAATTGGATAATCAAAATAAAAATCTGATCTCCGCGGATCATCACAGCAACAACTTAATTTTGGCGGCTGCTAGGCGTCAGCCGGCTGATCTTAGGAAAAGATCAGCCGCCTAGCCAGCCGTTGATTTGCGTCAATAAATCTGAATTGGGTCGCTTGATTCCCTGATAGAACCACGCCATCACTTCCATCCCAACTTTCACCAGCATCACTGCCGTGTCTCCGCGCGACGCCTCCAGCCACCAACAGAGCATCAGCTGTAGCCTGTACAAGCTCCATGCTACTGCTTCCCCGGTGACGAGCGTGTAATTCACCAACATCACTAGTCATGCTTCATTGCTCCACCGACGATGCTCTGCAGCTCCGGCAGCCCGACGATGTGTCATTGCAGCGCCAGCGATGCTTCTGCGATGTTCCGATTGCCAGGCGATGCTCCACTGTCGCACCAACGATCCTCCGGCGTCTCGGCAATGCTCCGACGATCCTCCGGCAGCTCGGCGATGCTCCATCGCAGCACCAACAATGCTCCGACAATCCTCCGACGGCTCGGCGATGCTCCGACAATCCTCCGGCGGCTCAGCGATGCTCCATCACAGCATCGTTGATGCTCCCACGATCCTCCGGCAGCTCGGCGATGCTCCACCGCAGCACCGGCAATGCTCCGATGGCCGAAGATGCTCTGTTGCAGCACCACCGATCTTCTAACGGCCCGACGATGCTCCATCGCAGCCCGAGTGATGCTCTGACAACTCGACAATGTTCCGGTGGCTCAGCGAATGCTCCATTGCAGCAACAGTGATGTTCCAGCGACCCGGTGATGCTTCCAAGTCTCACCCACCTCGCTTACTACTGAGCGTCATAGGAACCAGCAATAAGCTCGACCACCACGTGTCCCATTCGCGCACCAGTCGCAGCATCCCCGGGTGGTTCGCAGCAGCCAGTCGGCAGCCCCTAGCAGGATCATCGGTCCCCCGTCGCAACGGCCGCCCATCCGACACACCCCTGGCTTAGCAGCAGGCCAAAGGCTGTCATAGCAGCTGCTGGTCCGCTCTTGGAGCAGCAACCAATTAAGATTGCCCTCTTATTATTGTCCAGATTTTTCTTAGCAACTGTACCCAAGTGGCTTGTTGAAACCCGTGTTGAGAATGATCCATTAATAGATTTTGCATTATCCATTGTTGAGGCTCTGCGAGGAGAAAGCGAAAACGACAACAAAAATGAAAATGTGGTACTTCTAAAACCTATGCAACAACAGTAGTACACCAAAACCGAATAAGAACCACACTATCTCTGCAATGGCAACTACTTGCTGAAACACGTATTTGCTAGATAAAAAACCACTACTGCTACATTTTCATACTACCAATATAAAACAAAAAAACACAGCACCGTGGATATAAAACCCCACGACATGCATGTAATCCATTAGCCACTGATAACAAAAGCACGCAGCTACTACTGAGAAAGTAAACTACAACTATCCTAGAATACAAAGGCTACTAGCAGGCATCTACACTAAGAACAACTACTGTAGTAGGAAAGGATGCAGCAGGAGTCAAATAAAGGCTGAAGTAAACTACAACTATGCTACGCAACTGGTGAATATTGTACAGACATTATCCGCTAGAGCATGAATATTGTGTTTGTCTGTCAGAGATATCACGATACTTCGGAGTTCAGACAGCATGCACGAAGGCGACCAATGACCAACATGATTAATTAGCAATGAAGAAGAGATGCAACTCTGTTAGGCTGACGAAGCAATCAATCAAGAACTATGATAGGCACAATCACACGAGTATTACATTATCCAGCATTAATGAAGCATTACACAAAAGGTAACCCTGCTAGTGAAACAAAGCTACTAATGATACATTATCATATTATCCAGTATACCATGCATGTAATCAGAAGCCTTATTTTGACAAAGGGAATCCTAGAAGAAAGAAGAAAACACCAGTAGTCTGAACTGCAATGAAACAACACTCAGCTGGGTAAAATCAAGCCCATGCCTAGAAAAGAAAAGAAAACAACAGTAGTCTGTACTGCAATGAAACATCACTCGCAATTGGGTAAAATCAAGCCCATGCCTAGAAAAAGCAAAATAAAAGAAGCACATCCCAGTCTGTGCTGCAATGAAGCACCACTCCCAGTCTGAAAAACAACATTTGCTGTTGTGAAGCCCCAGATCACACCCATCTCAGATTGGATTTGCTCTCACTGTGGATTTGCTGCACTGAAACAAGGAAATCCGCCCTGACGAGCCCCTCTTCCCCAAAATCACAGCACCATTGACTCCCCTCTGCCTCACGAGCGCCGCTCATCGAGCCCCCGCACGTGTACCCCTGATTTTGTATCAAGACCTAGCATTTCAGCTCGATTTGGGGAAGTGTGTTGAATACCTGCGTGGCAGAGCGCCATCGTCGATTCTCTTAGTTCGATCCAGCCGCCGTCGCCGTGTGTCAGGCACAAGTGACAGTGAGGTGTAGCATTTCCGGCAATACCGATTTAGTTAACGGACGACCACGATGGATCCCCTGCGTGGGACTGATATCCACCGTTGGATTTACTTTGCCAGCTGTTGTTGTAGCTTTTCACCTATAACAGCCGGGGTGTGGCTGGGATCGGATCACTTTTTCCCCAATTCTAAATCATGGGCTAGAACCCTAACACTTGAGCTCCAATTACTCCGAATATACATCCGGTTTTGGCCACAATTCGTGCATCTCATACCTATAATTCTCCTATACTAGTTTATAGATCCTCTCGGTCCTCACAAATTGGTATCATGAGCCATCGTTCTTCGGCGGAAACGCTCTGCTGGTGAAATTTTTCGCCGGTAGGCGAATCCCACCCTTTTCGAGAGCGGCAACGGCGAGGCGGCGTTGGCGGCGGGGTCCGACGTGGTGGCGCAGGCGGCGGTGTTAATTCGGGCACAAATCGGTCGAGCAGAAGCGGTTGTTCGAACATCTTGTTCGTTCGGTAAAATTCCGCGTTCTAAGCTCCGATCTGTGTGCCAGGGAGGCGAGATCAGTGGCGGCGGCAGGATCTGTGGTATTGGGAAGGGTTGCTGAGCCTTCAGTGGTAAATTCCGTACCCATACCTCGGATCAAGGCGATGGGGCGTAACAAGGTAATCGATGACACTGATCTCCAGGAAATATTAGCCATACGTGATGAATTTGGAGTCTTGCAAAAGGACAACGGTCAGTTACAGACTCAGGTGTCAAAGCTTCATACGGAGGTGCAAGAAATTGGGTCTAAGCAGAGAGAGATCTCTGCCACTGTAGGCGATGTGGAACGAGTGGTGCTGGACTTGGGTAAACAGTTGTCAGTAATCAGTAATGTCCTGCAAACTCTGGTGAAAACAACTCAATCTACACAACAAGCAGATCGTCCTTCTAGTTCTCAAGAAGTACCCAAATCCCCTACACTGAATCAAGATCACTCTCAAGAACAAGAGGCAAGATTGGAGCAGTTACGAAAACAACTAGCAGCAGAGAAAGAAAAGTCTAAACAATTAGAAGAACTCCAGCTTCAGAATCTGCCACCAATCAGAGTGAATAGAGCAGAGGGTCCTCCTGGATTTGCAAACCAAGGAAGACAGGAACAACATAGTACAGTGGTCACCCCTACAGCAGCAAGACAACAAGTTCATACTCCTGCATTCAACCAGTTCTATCAGCAGAACAGAGAAAGACAAATGTGGCAGGGTTATCACAGAAATTATGAACAAGACATGCAAGCCCAGTTCATGAGAGCATTAACAAAAGGTCCTAAAATGGAGTTTCCCAAATTTTCAGGAGAAGATCCAGTGGGATGGATCAGACAAGGCAACAAATACTTCCAGATGGCTGCTGCTCCAGAAGAGTATAAAGTGTCATTAGCTCAACTATATATAGTGGATGAGGCTGATGTATGGTTGAGAAGATCTGGGCTGCTCAAGAAACAACTCTCATGGAAACAATTTGGGGCAGAAATAGTTAAGAGGTTCTCAGAACAAGGATCATATGATCTTACAGAAAAATTCACTTCCTTGAAACAAGCAAACAACACAGTTGTTGCATATACAAAGCAATTTGAGGATCTGATGGCAGAAGTTCTGGAAGAAAATCCTGAACTAGGAGAAACCTGGTTCATAAGGTGCTATGTCAATGGTCTCAGAGATGGAATTAAATTCCAGCTGAGACCACTGAGACCACAGTCCTTAACTGATGCCTACTGTCTAGCAAAAGAAGTAGAACCCAATCATCCACCTATCAGTGCTATGCCCAAGAAAAATACCAGTACCTTTGTCAATTATTATCAGAAGAACACTGGTGCCTTTCAGAACAAAACTAACAACAACACTGTTCCTGTGCAACAAAATACTCCAGCAAAGCAAGTAGAACACAACACAAACACTTTCACAAAACCGAGGAAAGTGGGAGAATGCTGGAGATGTAGGGACAAATGGGTACATGGTCATAAGTGCAAGTTAATCCCAAATGTTCACTTGTTGCAAACAGATAGTGTAGAGCAAGAAACCTTGGAAGAGGAAGTGTTACATCAAGAGCAAGAAGAAATTCCTGAAGAAGGGGATTAGGCAATGTTCATTACTGCTCATGCATTAGGCCAGCAAATAGCAGTACCTACACCTACTATGATTATTCATATAAATGGAAAAAGAGCAACTGCTTTACTGGATTCAGGCAGCAGTGCTTCATTTATAAGTCAAGAATTTGCTGTTAAAGCAAATTGTCACTTATTGTAGTGAAACCCAAACTTATTGCAGCAGCTGGTGGGGGTAAATTAACTTCCACAGCTGTGGTACCCAACTGTGAATTCCAACTGGCCAAACACACCTTGCAGTACAATTTCAGAGTTTTACCTTTGCCTGGATATGATGTGATTCTGGGATACGATTGGTTTACTCTCATGAGTCCAGTAGTCTTCAACATACCAGAGAACACTTTCAGTTTCTCATTGCAAGGAAAGACAACAGTTACTGCTGCAATCTTAACACACCAGAGAAAGTTAAAGAGGTGCCAGCTGAGAAAATGAACAAATTACTGGATAAGGGAGCTGAAGCATTTTTGCTGCAGGTGCATAATATCATTCTACAAGCTCCTGCTGGTTTCAAAACTCCTCCTCAAGTGCAGAAATTTTAATGGAATATGCAGATTTATTTGAGGAACCCCAAAACCTGCCTCCACATAGGGAGTGTGACCACACAATCCCTCTCATGCCTGGTACTGAACCTTCTTGTAACACCCCGGATGTAATTTACCTTATACGTATCCCAACTCTTGCCGTTTCCGGCGCTAAGTTATTTTATTTCCTCGGGTCGTTGTCATGCATCTCATATCATGTCATCATGTGCATTGCATTTGCATTCGTGTTCGTCTCATGCATCCGAGCATTTTCCCCGTTGTCCGTTTTGCATTCCGGCGCTCCTATCTCATCCGGTGGTCCTTTCTACCTTCTTTTCGTGTGTGGGGGTTGAAAATTTCCGGATTGGACTGAGACTTGCCAAGCGGCCTTGGTTTACTACCGGTAGACCGCCTGTCAAGTTTCGTACCATTTGGACTTCGTTTGATACTCCAACGGTTAACCGAGGGACCGAGAAGGCCTCGTGTGTGTTGCAGCCCAACACACTTCCAATTTGGCCCAAAACCCACCAAAACTTTCTCCATCATCTAGAGCGTTCGATCACGATCGCGGGCCGAAAACCGCACCTCATTTGGACTCTCCTAGCTCCCCCTATGCCTATATATAGATCCTCTCCCGAAATTTTCGGGTCTTCTTCCCCAAACCCTAGACCCCCTTCCTCTCCGCGCGCCGGACAACGTCCGGACGCGCCAGACACGTCCGCCCGCTTCGCTCGGACCAACCGCAGCGCGCCACGTGGGCAAGCGTGCCCACATCACCGCCGGCCCGCCCGGGCCCAAGGCCGGCCCTCTCCTCCCGCGACCGGGCCCGAGCCGCAGCGCTCCGCCCTCCGCCTCCTTCTTCCTCGCCGGCGCCGGACCCCGCCGCCGTCTACTCCACGCCGCCGCATGCCATCGCCGGCCTCACCGCTCCGGCGAGGCACCGCCTGCACCGATGCTGCGGCCGCGCCACCGCACGTCCCGGCGAGCTCCTCCGACGCCCCGCTGCACCGGCGACCCTCCCGGATCCGGCTCCTCCTTCCTCCGGCGACCTCGGCCCAAGTCCGGCGACCTCGAAGCTCCGGCCGATGATCCTCGACATCCGCGTTGCTACAGTACCCCGGCCAGATCTGGATCCAAATTTCGGATCGGTTGACTTTCTCCCTGAAACCCTAGTTATTTTGCGTATTTCGTCATGTCGTATCTCCGCATCCATAGCTCCGTTTTGGGCGTGTAGCATATCAAAATGTTTGCCTCAAAGAGTACATCATTTCATCTCATTGCATCATTTTCATTTGAGCTCATCTTGATACCCGCAATGCTGTTGTAAGAGAGCTATTTGAGATAATTGTCAGATCTGCTGCACCAAATAGCTATTTGTCATTTTTGCCATGATTAATGTGTGCATGATATGCTCCTGAGTTCTACATGTGTTTTGTTATATGCTTTGCCATCTTTACAGAGGTGCTTACCATGTATTTTTGTGATGTGTGTGGTGACTAGCACAAGCTTGCAAAGTAGTGCATTCGTTAATGCTGATTTCACAGACTTAGAATTCCTCTAAGTCCTTGATCTGTTTTTATCAATATGCCATATGTTCATGTTGTTTTCTAGTGATCCGTGCCTCTTTTGAGGATGATCAGTAAGGATGATTTGCTAATATTGTGGTGCTCTATCCATCCATGTCTTGTTTTGCAATTATGGACCACCCTAGCTTGAGTCAATCGAGCTCTACTTTTGCTATTTCGTGAATCCGGGCAGATTGTTGACTCGTTAGCGATTTTGCCAAGGATGTTGTTGTTGATCCGTGCATGCTATGTTGTTGTTCTTGTCATGTGTAGCTTCTATAATATGTATTATAGATGGGTGTATGCTTAGTTTGTCATGCCTTGCTCTGTAGTGAGTGCATCGAGCTCGTGAACATGTCTACTCGTTAACAGATTCGCATGCTCCAGTTTTTCACTAAGTTTGTAACCTGATTATGTTTTTGCCATGTTCACATGCTTGCAATTGTATTTTCTGATCCCTTTTGGCTCAAGGTCACTAAGGGACGTTTGTTAAGTACTTTGAGTAGCTTCATGTCATGCCTTGATTTGCCATGTTAAGTTCTTGTAGCATATAGTTTTCTTGCTCCAAAGTGTGCTACCTGATCTGAAATTCCAGGCTTGCGTAAATTTCACTAAGTCTGAAACCTGTTATCGTTTGCATTTTTGCCATGCTTGTTTGAACCTGTTAATGGATGAATTGGCCATAGCTCAGTGTTCATCTTTTGTCAAGCATCATGAGTGGATCCCTTCCATGTATTTTCTTGCCATGTTTGAGTGTTGTAGCATATTTATCTTGTTGCATTTAGATGGCTACTTGCTGTTTATCGCAGACATGTGCCATATTTGTTTTGCTTGCCATTTCCAAACCGTGCATCCGATTCCGGTGATCTTTATATCGATTTCAACCGAAATGACCTCACCTTTCCAGTGGCACTCTTGGATTTACATGTTGAGGCCAGGTCGAATCATTCCTTGTCAAATCTTGCATATGCATCACATATCGCATCCCGCATAGCATACCATGTTTGCATCATGTTGTTCGAGCTTTTGCACGTGGTTGATTGTGTTCCTTTTGCTTGTTTGTCTTGTTTGGGTAGAGCCGAGAGACGAGTTCGCTAACGAGGAGCCCGTTGAGTTTGCTTACGAGGACCAAGTCAACTCTGACAACTTTGCAGGCAAGATGATCATACCCTCGAAATCACTTCTATCTTTGCTTGCTAGATGCTCGCTCTTTTGCTATGCCTATGCTACGATACCTACCACTTGCTTATCATGCCTCCTAAATTGCCATGTCAAACCTCTAACCCACCATGTCCTAGCAAACCGTTGATTGGCTATGTTACTGCTTTGCTCAGCCCCTCTTATAGCGTTGCTAGTTGCAAGTGAAGTTTGGAGATCGTTCCTTGTTGGAACATTGTTTATTGTTGGGATATCACTATATTATCTTGTTATCTTAATGCATCTATATACTTGGTAAAGGGTGGAAGGCTCGGCCTTTTGCCTAGTGTTTTCTTCCACTCTTGCCGCCCTAGTTTCCGTCATATCGGTGTTATGTTCCCGGATTTTGCGTTCCTTACGCGGTTGGGTGATAATGGGAACCCCTTGACAGTTCGCCTTGAATAAAACTCCTCCAGCAATGCCCAACCTTGGTTTTACCATTTTCCATCTAGCCTCTTTTTCCCTTGGGTTTCCGGAGCCCGAGAGTCATCTTTATTTAAACCCTCCCGGGCCAGTGCTTCTCCGAGTGTTGGTCCAAACTAGAGCCCTGTGCAGCGCCCCCTCGGGGAAACTCGAGGTTTGGTTTTAGTTGTATGGAGCGCTCATCTGAGTGTGCCTTGAGAATGAGATATGTGCAGCTCCTATCGGGATTTGTCGGCACATTCGGGTGGTGTTGCTGGACTTGTTTTAGCATTATTGAAGTTGTCTTGTAGAACCGGGATGCCGAGTCTGATCGGAATGTCTCGGGAGAAGGTTTATCCTTCTTTGTCCGTGAGAGCTTGTGATGGGCTAAGTTGGGACTCCCCTGCAGGGATTTGAACTTTCGAAAGCCGTGCCCGCAGTTATGGGCAGATGAGAATTTGTTAATGTCCGATTGTAGATAACATGAACCTTAACTTAATTAAAATGAATCAACTGCGTGTATTACCGTGATGGTCTCTTCTCGGCGGAGTCCGGGAAGTGAACACGGTGTTGGAGTAATGTTTGCCGTAGGTTGTTCTATAGTTCTTCGTTCGTGCTTTGCCTTTTCTTCTTGCTCTCTTTTGCGAACAGGTTAGCCTCCATATATGCTAGTCGCTTGCTGCAGCTCCACATATTACCTTGCCTTACCTATAAGCTTAAATAGTCTTGATCGCGAGGGTGCGAGATTGCTGAGTCCCCGTGGCTCACAGATTACTTCCAAATCAGATGCAGGGCCCGATGACTCCGTTCCAGATGATGCGCTTGAGCTCAAGTGGGAGTTCGACGAAGACTCACGCCGTTACTATGTGTCTTTCCCTGATGATCAGTAGTGGTGCCCAGTTGGGGCGATCGGGACTGTGTCGCATGTTGGGGTTGATCTTTTATTTTGGTACCATAGTCGGACCATGAGTGTTTGGATGATTGTAATGTTATTCATGTACTTTGTGTGACGTGGCGAGTGTAAGCCAACTATGTACCTTTCCCCTTATTATCTATTTACACGGGTTGTTGTGAAGATTACCTTACTTGCGACATTGCTTTCTATGCGGTTATGCCTCTAAGTCGTGCTTTGACACGTAGGAGATATAACCGCATCGAGGGCGTTACAAGTTGGTAATCAGAGCCTTCCCCGACCTTAGGAGCCCCCACTGCTTGATTGAATTAGCTGACGAGTTGAGTCTAGAAAAATGTTTTGTGTCATTTAGGAATTATATATCGGAGAGTTTAGGAATTCTTTTTACTCCCCAGTCCCTTCATCGCTCTGGTAAGGCATCCTAACGTAGAGTTTTGACTCTTCTCTTCTCAAATTTCACTAAATGTTTTTAGGATCACGCGGGTATCTTGGAATCGTTCCGATCGATTTGTGACGAGAACATTGTTCTTGGTGCCTCCTGTCATTTTGGGGTTGTGGCAGTGTCCCGGGGAGTTGAGCTCCGAGGTGTTGTCGTCACAATTTTATCGTTGAAGTTCTGGAATACCTGAGTTTAGTTCGCCGACATCGAAAATCTCTTTTATGAAGTTGTTGGTGAGATAACCTCGACGCCACCCAGTACTAGGTCGGGAGTTCGGGAGTATTGCCATAACTTGTATAACAGATGCTTTTCGAAGGTTGAGGTAGACGATTTCCGAAGTTTTTCTTGGTTATGTGTTGAAGGATGGATACAGCTGGATGTAGGATTTGCTAGATTTGGGTGAGATATTATGCTTCCCCTGTATCCCCAACACCTGATTGCATAACCGGAAAGGTTCAGGAGTTTCATAGGTGGGAATTCTTGTAGCTCTAGTTCTTCTTCCACGGATATTTGGTTTGAGATTGAGTGATCCTTACCGAGTATTTGTTCTTGTTCCGTACCTTGTTGATTTTATTTCTTCTACCTAAATTCTAAGTGGCTTCTCAATTTATGGATATGTGACCATTTCAATTGGAATGCATTCGTTCATTTCGTTCGGATGCGAAGACTATATGTTGCAATTTCAACCCGTTTGGTTCAGCTTCAATATTTATCTGTCAGTGTGCTAACGGATGTCAACCTCTTTAGGATGGCTCCTCCAACGCGCACGACTCTGAATCCTGATCCGCCACCACCACCTCCACCTCCGGAGGCATGGCAAGCTGTGATGGCCGCTACCAATGCAAACACGTAGCTGATCATGCAAATTCTTCAAGAGCGCAACCAAGCAAACCAAGGCAACCAAGGCAACCATCAGAATCACTTTGCTACACTCAACCAGTTCCTTGCTAACCAGCCAAAGACTTTCAGCAATTGTGTTGAGGCAACTGACGCTGATGATTGGCTCGTGGACTTGTGCAAGCATTTCGAGTGCAGTAACGTCAGGCCTGAGGACTTTGTCAAGTTTGCTTCCTTCCAACTCAAAGACCAAGCTGCAGAATGGTTTCAGCAGTACAAAGATTCCAGAGGAGGCCGTGTGATTACCTGGGATGAATTCCGTCAAGACTTCAAAGCTCATCATATTCCTGAGAGCGTGGTTGAAAGCAAGCGTGAGGAATTCTGCAACCTGAAGCAAGGCTCTATGTCTGTCTATGAGTACAACAAGATGTTTCAGAAGCTCGCCCGCTTTGCTAAGCAGGACGTACCTGACGAGAAGAGCATGATATACCAGTTCAGGGGTGGTCTCAGAGAAGAAATCCAGTTAGCTCTTGTCCTCTTTGAGCCCAGGAGGTACGATGAGTTTTACAACATGGCATTGAAGCAAGAGGCTGCTCAATTGAAGTGTGATGCTTCCAAGAAGCGAGTCAGAGATGCTACTCCTTCTTCCTCAACTCAAGTGGCTAAGCAGCAGAAGTATTGGCTTCCTCCTCCTCGTTTCATCAGCCTTATCAGTAGAGGAGCAAAGGTGGCAGTGGACATTCCCACCCACCCAACCCTGGCTTTCAGAACAAGACTTCATCTCAAGCTTCAAGATCGAGTGCTCCGTATCACCGTCCGCTTTCAGAGGTCACGTGCAACAAGTGCCAACAGAAGGGTCACTATGCCAACAAATGCTTCAATCAGAGGCGCCTCCCTCCTCCTCCTCCTCCTCCTCCTCCTCCTGTGAGATCGGCAAGTACAACTGTGGTCAAGCATAACCCCAAGCACGCCAAGGTCAACTTGATGAATGCAACTCAGGCAGAGGACTCGTCAGATGTCATCATGGGTAACCTTCCTGTTAACGATATTCCAGCTAAAGTTGTTTTTGACACTGGTGCATCGCATTGTTTCATCTCAAGACCGTTTGCATCTAAGCATGAGTTGGCTTTGCAAGTTTTGCCTAGAGCGATAGCAGTCGTCTCTCCCGGTAGGCGCATGAGTGCTAACTCCATTGTTCCGGATGTTACTATCACTTTGGGTGACTACAAGTTTTTGTCTTCTCCTACGGTTCTTGGTGACTCGGATATTGATCTTATTCTCGGAATGGATTGGCTTTCTAAGCACAAGGCTCAGCTTGATTGTGCAGCCAGGCAGATTCAATTGACTCATTCGTCTGAGGATGTAATTGTCTTTGCCGCTCGTGATGATACCATCCGCCTGTTTTCTCTCAATGAGAAGGGTGAACTGGATGCCATCTCGCAAATTCCAGTCATTTGCGAGTATCAAGACGTCTTTCTAGAAGAGCTTCCAGGAATGCCTTCGCACTGGCCAGTTGAATTCGTCATCGATCTTGAGCCTGGCACGGAACGGGTTTGCAAGCGTCCTTACAAGCTTGGACCTGAAGAGTTGAAGGAGCTGAAGAAGCAACTCAATATTCAAGAGAGAATGGGTCTCATCCGACCTAGTTCTTCTCCGTGGGGTTGTGGAGTTCTTTTTGTGAAGAAGAAGGATGGAACGAACCGACTTTGTGTTGACTACCGTCCATTGAACAAGAAGACTATCAAGAACAAGTACCCACTTCCCAACATCAATGAGCTGTTCGAACAACTCAAAGGTGCCCAAGTATTCTCCAAGATGGATCTCTGTATGGGTTATCACCAGATTCGAATCCGTGAGCAAGATATTCCCAAGACGGCTTTCAGAACAAGCTATGGTTCATATGAATACACTGTCATGTCTTTTGGCCTCGTCAACGCTCCTCCGACTTTCTCTCGCATGATGAACTTCATTTTCAACGCCTACACAAATGACTTCGTTTTGGTCTATCTCGATGACATTCTGGTCTTTTCGAAGAACAAGGAAGATCATGCCAAGCACTTGCGTTTAGTGCTCGATAAGCTCAGGGAACATCAGTTCTACGCCAAGTTCTCAAAGTGCGAGTTTTGGCTCGATGAGGTTCTCTATCTTGGGCATATCATCTCTGCCAAGGGCATATCAGTGAATCCTGAGAAGGTGTCTGCAATTGTGAATTGGGAACCACCTCAGAACATGAAGCAACTCCGTAGCTTCCTTGGTCTCGCAAGCTACTGTCGAACGTTCGTTGAGAACTTTTCAAAGATCGTGAATCCTCTTTCAAACCTTCTCCAGAAGCACGTCAAGTACGTTTGGTCTCCGGAATGTGACATTGCTTTCAACACTTTGAAAGAGAAATTGGTCACTGCTCTAGTTCTGACTCCTCCTGATGAATCCAAACTGTTCGAGGTCTTCTGCGATGCCTCTCTTCAAGGTCTTGGTGCAGTGTTGATGCAAGAGAAGAAAGTTGTGGCTTATACCTCTCGCCAGTTGAAGCCCAACGAGAAGAACTACCCCACTCATGACCTCGAGTTGGAGGCAGTTGTGCATGCTCTTTTGACTTGGAGACATCTCTTATTGGGAAGAAAAGCGGACATTTTCACTGACCACAGGAGTCTCAAGTACATCTTCACTCAGCCTAATCTCAACCTCAGGCAGACTCGTTGGGTCGAAATGATTCAAGAGTATAATCCGAGTATCGAGTATACTCCAGGCAAGGCCAATGTGATTGCTGACGCTTTGAGCAGGAAGGCTTATTGCAACAGTCTGATTCTCAAGCCTTACCAACCCGAGCTTTGTGAAGCTTTCCGCAAACTCAATCTGCAAGTTGTTCCTCAAGGTTTCCTCGCCAACCTTCAAGTCTCTCCTACCTTGGAAGATCAGATTCGCGAGGCTCAACTTCTTGATGCTATGGTGAAGAAGGTGGAGATTGGGATTGCCAAGAGTCAACCCAAGTACAAGTGCTACCGCCTTGATGACAAGGATACTCTCTTCTTCGAGGATCGTATTGTTGTGCCCAAAGGTGACCTTCGTAAAGTTATCATGAATGAGGCTCACAATTCACTCCTCTCCATCCACCCTGGGAGTATGAAGATGTATCAGGACCTCAAGCAGGCTTATTGGTGGACTCGAATGAAGCACGAGATTGCTCAGTTCGTGAATGAATGTGATGTCTGCAGAAGAGTGAAGGTAGAACACCAAAGGACAGCTGGTCTCCTCCAACCTCTTGCCATTCCAGAATGGAAGTTTGACCACATTGAGATGGACTTCGTGACTGGGTTTCCAAAGTCCAAGCGTGGCAATGATACTATATTCGTTGTCATCGACAAACTCACTAAAGTGGCTCACTTTCTGCCTATCAAAGAGTCTATCACTTCAGCTCAATTGGCGGAGCTTTATACCTCTTGAATTGTCTCTCTGCACGGCATTCCACATGTGATCTCTTCAGACCATGGCAGAATCTTTAACTCCAAGTTTTGGGATTCTTTTCAGAAGGACATGGGCACCAACATCCGCTTCAGCACAACTTTCCATCCTCAAACTAGCGGTCAAGTCGAGCGTGTCAATCAGATTCTTGAAGATATGCTCAGGGCTTGTGTGATCTCCTTCGGCATGAAGTGGGAAGATTGTCTTCCATACGATGAATTCTCCTACAACAACAGTTTTCAAGCAAGTTCGGGCAAGGCCCCATTCGAAATTCGGTATGGCAGAAAGTGCCGTACTCCTCTTAACTGGTCAGAGACCGGTGAATGTCAACTTCTTGGAAATGACTTGATCATAGAGGTAGAGGAGATGTGCAAAGTCAATCGAGATAACCTCAAAGCAGCGCAATTGCGACAGAAGAGCTACTATGATAGTAAGCACCGTGATTTGGCATTCGAGATCGGAGATCATGTTTACCTCCGCGTCTCTCCAATGAAAGGTACTCGTCGCTTCGGTATCAAAGGGAAGCTTGCCCCTAGATACGTGGGTCCTTTCAAAATCGTCAGCAAGAGAGGCGATCTCGCCTATCAACTCGAGCTTCCTTCAAACTTTGCAAATGTGCATGACGTGTTCCATGTCTCTTAGATCCGCAAGTGCTTCAAGACTCCTGACCGCACCGTCAACTTCGAAGACATTGATCTCCAAGAAGACCTCTCTTATCGTGAGCACCCAGTTGTTATTCTTGAAGAGACTGAACGCAAGACTCGCAACAAGTTAATCAAATTCCTCAAAGTCAAGTGGTCACACCATTCCGACCGTGAAGCCACCTGGGAACGCGAGGATCACCTTCGTTCTGAGTACCCGGCGTTCTTCCAGTCCTAGATCTCGGGACGAGATCCTTTCTTAGTGGTGGAGTGTTGTAACACCCCGGATGTAATTTACCTTATATGTATCCCAACTCTTGCCATTTCCGGTGCTAAGTTATTTTATTTCCTCAGGTTCGGGTTTTTGTCTCCGTGTGTTGTGGTCGTTGTCATGCATCTCATATCATGTCATCATGTGCATTGCATTTGCATTCGTGTTCGTCTCATGCATCCGGGCATTTTCCCCGTTGTCCGTTTTGCATTCTGGCGCTCCTATCACCTCCGGTGGTCCTTTCTACCTTCTTTTCGTGTGTGGGGGTTAAAAATTTCCAGATTGGACCGAGACTTGCCAAGCGGCCTTGGTTTACTACAGGTAGACCGCCTGTCAAGTTTCGTACCATTTGGACTTCGTTTGATACTCCAATGGTTAACCGAGGGACCGAGAAGGCCTCGTGTGTGTTGCAGCCCAACACCCTTCCAATTTGGCCCAAAACCCACCAAAACTTTCTCCATCATCTAGAGCTTTCGATCATGATCGCGTGGCTGAAAACCGCACCTCATTTGGACTCTCCTAACTCCCCCTATGACTATATATAGATCCTCTCCCAAAATTTTCGGGTCTTCTTCCCCAAACCCTAGATCCCCTTCCTCTCCGCGCGCCAGACAACGTCCGGACGCGCCGGACACGTCCGCCCGCTTCGCCCAGACCAACCGCAGCGCGCCACGTGGGCAAGCGCGCCCACATCACCGCCGGCCCGCCCGGGCCCAAGGCCGGCCCTCTCCTCCCGCAACCGGGCCCGAGCCGCAGCGCTCCGCCCTCCGCCTCCTTCTTCCTCGCCGGCGCCGAACCCCGCCGCCGTCTACTCCACGCCGCCGCACACCATCGCCGGCCTCGCCGCTCCGGCGAGGCACCGTCTGCACCGACGCCGCGGCCACGCCACCGCATGTCCCGGCGAGCTCCTCCGACGCCCCGCTGCACCGGCGACCCTCCCGGATCCGGCTCCTTCTTCCTCCGGCGACCTCGGCCCAAGTCCGGCGACCTCGAAGCTCCGGCCGGTGATCCTCGACATCTGCGCTGCTACAGTACCACGGCCAGATCTGGATCCAGATTTCGGATCGGTTGACTTTCTCCCTGAAACCCTAGTTATTTTGCGTTTTTCGTCATGTCGTATCTCCGCATCCGTAGCTCCGTTTTGGGCGTGTAGCATATCAAAATGTTCGCCTCAGAGAGTACATCATTTCATCTCATTGCATCATTTTCATTTGAGCTCATCTTGATACCCGCAATGCTGTTGTAAGAGAGCTATTTGAGATAATTGTCAGATCTGCTGCACCAAATAGCTATTTGTCATTTTTGCCATGATTAATGTGTGCATGATATGCTCCTGAGTTCTACATGTGTTTTGTTATATGCTTTGCCATCTTTACAGAGGTGCTTACCATGTATTTCTGTGATGTGTGTGGTGACTAGCACAAGCTTGCAAAGTAGTGCATTCGTTAATGCTGATTTCAGGGACTTAGAATTCCTCTAAGTCCTTGATCTGTTTTTATCAATATGCCATATGTCCATGTTGTTTTCTAGTGATCCGTGCCTCTTTTGAGGATGATCAGTAAGGATGATTTGCTAATATTGTGGTGCTCTATCCATCCATGTCTTGTTTTGCAATTATGGACCACCCTAGCTTGAGTCAATCGAGCTCTACTTTTGCTATTTCGTGAATCCTGGCAGATTGTTGGCTCGTTAGCGATTTTGCCGAGGATGTTGTTGTTGATACGTGCATGCTATGTTGTTGTTCTTGCCATGTCTAGCTTCTATAATATGTATTCTTGACAGGTGTATGCTTAGTTTGTCATGCCTTGCTCTGTAGTGAGTGCATCGAGCTCGTGAACATGCCTACTCGTTAACAGATTCGCATGCTCCAGTTTTTCACTAAGTCTGTAACCTGATTATGTTTTTGCCATGTTCACATGCTTGCAATTGTATTTTCTGATCCCTTTTGGCTCAAGGTCACTAAGAGACTTTTGTTAAGTGCTTTGAGTAGCTTCATGTCATGCCTTGCTTTGCCATGTTAAGTTCCTATAGCATATAGTTTTCTTGCTCCAAAGTGTGCTACCTGATCTGAAATTCCAGGCTTGCGTAAATTTCACTAAGTCTGAAACCTGTTATCGTTTGCATTTTTGCCATGCTTGTTTGAACCTGTTAATGGATGAATTGGTCGTAGCTCAGTGTTCATCTTTTGTCAAGCATCATGAGTGGATCCCTTCCATGTATTTTGTTGCCATGTTTGAGTGCTGTAGCGTATTTATCTTGTTGCATTTAGATGGCTACTTACTGTTTATCGCAGACAGGTGCCATATTTGTTTTGCTTGCCATTTCCAAACCGTGCATCCGATTCTGGTGATCTTTATATCAATTTCAACCGAAATCACCTTACCTTTCCAGTGGCACTCTTGGATTTCCAAGTTGAGGCCAGGTTCAATCATTCCTTATCAAATCTTGCATATGCATCACACATCCCATCCCGCATAGCATACCATGTTTGCATCATGTTGTTCGAGCTTTTGCACGTGGTTGATTGTGTTCCTTTTGCTTGTTTGTCTTGTTTGGGTAGATCCGGGAGACGAGTTCGCTAACAAGGAGCCCATTGAGTTTGCTTACGAGGATCAAGTCAACTCTGACAACTTTGCAGGCAAGATGATCATACCCTCGAAATCACTTCTATCTTTGCTTGCTAGATGCTCGCTCTTTTGCTATGCCTATGCTACGATACCTACCACTTGCTTATCATGCCTCCCAAATTTCCATGTCAAACCTCTAACCCACCATGTCCTAGGAAACCGTTGATTGGCTATGTTACCGCTTTGCTCAGCCCCTCTTATAGCGTTGCTAGTTGCAGGTGAAGTTTGGAGATCATTCCTTGTTGGAACATTGTTTATTGTTGGGATATCACTATATTATCTTGTTATCTTAATGCATCTATATACTTGGTAAAGGGTGGAAGGCTCGGCCTTTTCCCTAGTGTTTTGTTCCACTCTTGCCGCCCTAGTTTCCATCATATCGGTGTTATGTTCCCGGATTTTGCGTTCCTTACACGATTGGGTGATAATGGGAACCCCTTGATAGTTCGCCTTGAATAAAACTCCTCCAGCAATGCCCAACCTTGGTTTTACCATTTGCCACCTAGCCTCTTTTTCCCTTGGGTTTCCAGAGCTCGAGGGTCATCTTTATTTAAACCCCCCGGGCCAGTGCTCCTCTGAGTGTTGGTCCAAACTAGAGCCCTGTGCAGCGCCCCCTCGGGGAAACTAGAGGTTTGGTTTTAGTTGTATGGAGAGCTCATCTGAGTGTGCCCTGAGAACGAGATATGTGCAGCTCCTATCGGGATTTGTCGGCACATTCGGGCGGTGTTGCTGGACTTGTTTTACCATTGTCGAAGTTGTCTTGTAGAACCGGGATGCCGAGTCTGATCGGAATGTCTCGGGAGAAGGTTTATCCTTCATTGTCCGTGAGAGCTTGTGATAGGCTAAGTTGGGACTCCCCTGCAGGGATTTGAACTTTCGAAAGTCGTGCCCGCGGTTATGGGCAGATGGGAATTTGTTAATGGTCGATTGTAGATAACATGAACCTTAACTTAATTAAAATGAATCAACTGCGTGTGTTACCGTGATGGTCTCTTCTCGGCGGAGTCCGGGAAGTGAACACGGTGTTGGAGTAATGTTTGCCGTAGGTTGTTCTATAGTTCTTCGTTCGTGCTTTGCCTTCTCTTCTCGCTCTCTTTTGCGAACAGGTTAGCCTCCATATATGCTAGTTGCTTGCTGCAGCTCCACATATTACCTTGCCTTACCTATAAGCTTAAATATTCTTGATCGCGAGGGTGCGAGATTGCTGAGTCCCCGTGGCTCACAGATTACTTCCAAACCAGATGCAGGGCCCGATGACTCCGTTCCAGATGATGCGCTTGAGCTCAAGTGGGAGTTCGACGAAGACTCACGCCATTACTATGTGTCTTTCCCTGATGATCAGTAGTGGTGCCCAGTTGGGGCGACCGGGACCGTGTTGCATGTTGGGGTTGATCTTTTATTTTGGTACCGTAGTCGGACCATGAGTGTTTGGATGATTGTAATGTTATTCATGTACTTTGTGTGACGTGGCGAGTGTAAGCCAACTATGTACCTTTCCTCTTATTATCTATTTACATGGGTTATTGTGAAGATTACCTTACTTGCGACATTGCTTTCTATGCGGTTATGCCTCTAAGTCGTGCTTCGACATGTAGGAGATATAGCCGCATCGAGGGCGTTACACTTCTCATTCCAGACCTTACAGAGTCCCTATGCACCAGAAGAAAGAGATGGAGGAACAGATCCAGAAGTTATTGGCAACACATTTCATCAGACATAATCAAAGTCCCTATGCTGCTCCTGTGATTTTAGTTAGGAAGAAGGACAACTCCATGAGATTGTGTACTAATTTCAGAAAACTGAATGCAGTGACAGTCAAGAACAAATTTCCAATTCCTGTGATTGAGGATTTGTTGGATGAATTGCATGGAGCCAAGTATTTTTCCAAATTGGATTTAAGGGCAGGCTACCACCAGATAAGGATGAACCCAGAAGACATACATAAAACTGCATTTAGACCATTTTTGGGCCACTTTGAGTATTTAGTGATGCCCTTTGGTCTGTCTAATGCTCCTGCTACATTTCAGGCCCTCATGAACAAAATTTTTGGTCCTCACCCCAGGAAGTTTGTGCTAGTGTTCTTTGATGATATCCTCATCTATAGTAAAACACTAGAGGAGCACATGGAGCATATTGAATTTGTGTTAAAACTCCTGAAGGAAAATCAGTTGTGTGCAAAGCTTTCCAAGTGTGTTTTTGCAGTTCCACAGGTAGAATATTTGGGTCATATAATATCTGCTGAGGGAGTGGCAACTGATCCACAAAAGATCCAAGCTATTGCTGAATGGCCAGTACCTGATAATGTTACTAAATTGAGAAGTTTTCTGGGCCTGGCTGGTTACTACAGGAGATTTATAAGAGATTATGGTGTGATATGCAGACCTCTCCATGACTTGCTCAAGAAAGGACAATTCAAATGGACAAATGCACACAACACATCATTTTCTCAGCTTCAACAAGCACTGATAACTGCACCAGTGCTTGTTCTTCCTAATTTCTCCTTGCCTTTCACCCTGGAAACTGATGCATCTGGCAAAGGGATTGGGGCAGTCCTGATGCAGCAAGGAAGGCCCTTGGCATACTACAGCTCATCCTTGTGTCCCAGAAATCAAGCTCTATCTACTTATGAGAAAGAAGCACTGGCAATACTTGAAGCTCTTAAAAGACGGAGGCACTATTTGCTTGGAAATGAGCTCCTCATCAAAACTGATCAACAATCCCTCAAATTTATTACTGATCAGAAAATAACTGAAGGAGTGCAACATAAATTGATGATGAAATTACTGGAATTCAACTTTAAGATCCAGTACAAAAAGGGCAGTACTAACAAAGTGGCTGATGCACTGTCCAGAATTCTCCCCTCTTGCAGAGCAATTTCTATGGCCACTCCCGTGTGGGCACAGGAACTGGTAGAAGGTTATCACAAAGATCCAATCTCTAAGGGAATATTGGAGAAACTGTTAGTACACCCGGACAGCTGTTTGCCTGATTATACTCTCACATCTGGCATCATAAGATATAAAGGAAAAATATTGGCGGAAATTTTTCCTAACCTAAGGAACAGATTGATAACTGCTCTGCACAGCTCTCCAATTGGGGGCCACTATGGAACAAGGGCAACTTATCAGAGAATTAAAAATATTTTCTATTAGCCTAGTATGAAAGCAGCTATAGAAGCATTCATTGCAGCTTGTCTCATCTGTCAAAGAGCCCTTAAAAATTGTCTGCAGCCTGGGTTGTTAGAACCCTTGCCAATAGCTGACATGGCTTGGCAGCACATATCCATGGACTTCATAGAAGGGCTGCCAAATTCTGAAGGGAAGGAAGTAATACTAGTGGTTGTGGATAGATTCACAAAGTATGCAGATTTTATACCCCTAGCTCACCCTTATAATGTGATGAGTGTAGCCCAAGCATTCATGGATAATATCATCAGATTGCATGGACCTCCCAAGCTCATTATATCAGATAGGGATAGGATATTCACTAGCAAGTTATGGAAAGATATTTTTGCTGCTATGAAAAGTGAATTGAGATACAACACATCCTACCATCCACAAACCGATGGACAAACAGAGAGAGTTAACCAGTGTGTAGAAACTTACCTCAGATGCATGACCACATCTCAGCCAAAGAAGTGGTGTTCCTGGTTACCTTTAGCTGAGTTTTGGTACAACACCACTTATCACATTGCATTGAAAATGTCTCCCTTCCAGGCTTTGTATCGTTTTCCCCCACCAATGATATCTGAATTGGCAATTCCTGGCCCTGAGGAAGAGGAAGCCCAAAATTTCCTAACTGCTAAACAGGATATGTTGGAACAATTGAAAGACAACTTGTAGCAAGCTCAGAGCAGGATGAAAAGGTATGCTGACCTAAAGAGGAGTGAATGAGTTTTTGAAGTGGGAGATATGGTGTATTTGAAAATGGCACCATAGAGATTAGCAGCTTTTGGATTTCGAGGAGCACTTAAGCTACAAAACAAATACTATGGCACATTCCTCATCACACAAAAGATTGGCAAGTTGGCTTACAAACTCCAGTTTCCTGCACATGTGCAAATTCACCCTGTTTTTATGTTAGTCAGTTGAAAAAGCACATTGGTTCTAAATCCATACCCAGTCCAAACCTACCTATGGTAGCTGCTGATGGTACAATCAAAACAGGACCAGCTGCAGTGCTTCAAGTCAGACAAGTACCACGGCACAGCTTGCCTATCGTTCAGTGGTTCATTCAATGGGAAAATCTTTCTCCAGAAGAGGCTACATGGGAAGATACTGATTTCATCAAGTATACATTTCCAGCCTTTTTCAGAGCGATCACCGAAGAATGGCGTGCAAATCAACAAGCGTCGTGAGGACACGTAGTCTCTTTAGGAGGGAGCAATGTCAGGCATAAGTGACAGTGAGGTGTAGCATTTCTGGCAATACCGATTCAGTTAACGGACGACCATGATGGATCCCCTGCGTGGGACTGATATCCACCGTTGGATTTACTTTGCTAGCTGTCGCTGTAACTTTTCACCTATAACAGCCAGGGTGTGGCTGGGATCGGATCACTTTTTCCCCAATTCTGAATCATGGGCTAGAACCCTAACACTTGAGCTCCAGTTACTCCGAATATACATCCAGTTTTGGCCACAATTCGTGCATCTCATACCTATAATTCTCCTATACTAGTTAGAGATCCTCTCGGTCCTGACACCGTGGCTCGCCGCTCCGGATGCTCACCACCGTGTCGCCTCTCATACCAGCTACTGCTTGAGTAGTGCTTGGATCTGACGCCCCTGCTTCTATCTCCCTGAGACGCCAGGTGGTTGAGCGCGATGCGGTCGAAGCTGAGCCCATGTTGTTGTCTAGGCGGGGGCGTGAGAGATGCCAGCGCCGCACGATCAAACTCGATCAGACAGCTCCCAAGGAGGTTTGCACCAGCCATAGAACCAGTTGGTTGAAATAAAGGGTTTTCCATTAATTTTTGCATGACTTGGAATCAATGTCTCATCATAGAAACAACAGTTCATCACAACCATGACATAATTTTGCAAAAATGATAATGCAACAGAGTACTTGACTACTTGTGCAATAGCTTAGGAACAGTTATGTTTCTGCAGACCAAGCAATAAGGCTAGTAATTATTACATACCAATAAAGGATGAAAATGATGTTGTAATGGAGATGAACTGTTCTTTGGATATCATGATCATCCACTTTGAGTGGCCAAAAGTATCCACTTTGTTTAGTCTTGCTTCCTTGGGTGCCTCAGAACCTGATTGTTGGTAGGACTTACTTGTAATTGTGAGACTGTAGAGGGTGAAAACTGTAAAAGCACCTGTATACACATCTTGCATCTGGGAATGAATCAGATAGAGTTCTCCAGAGAAATCTTCTCCTCCTCTCTCTCGTGACCTTCCTCTCACTCGAGCCTCACCCAGGATATGCAACATGGCATCAGAGCAGGTCAGGGATTCGCTCTAGAATCGCTCAGATTGACGACGCTGAGTGTTGGAAGGCAAAGGCAGAGGTTCTGGGGCCCAATTTGGTGCGATAGAGAGTCAAATTGGGGCTGCCTGATTGTGTGCTTGGCTACAGTAGAGAAGGGGACCGGCGACTGCTGCAGTGGAGCAAGGGGATGGCGGCGGCTGCAGTGGACCAGGGGAGCCAGCTGCGAGCAAGGCAAATAGCCAACAAACAGGATACAAAGATGAGTGGTACCCAGGAGGTGTAGTACAGCCGCTGTTGAGGGGTTGAGTAGGATTTATTCAGGTGAAGGTGAGAGTGGTGAGTTGGTTCTTGGATGCAAGGTTGAGGTGCATCTAGAAGGTAGGCTGCAGGATTGATTCACAGGGGAGATTACTCGCTTTGAGGTGGTGATTGAGGGCTGTACAGTACTGTAGTGTGACCCTGAAGAACTTGAAAGATGGGAGAAAATGTAAATGCTCCTGCTGAAGTTACAGCCGGGGAACTTGCAGCTGTGCTTTAGTCTATGGATGAGAAATACAGAGCACTCTTTGATGCAATCAGCAAGAAGGCTGGAAACTCAAGACCAGAGACTGAAGCCAAGGAAGAGATTCACCCATTGCAAATGCCACATGTGAAGCTAGAGAGTGTGGAAAATTATTCCAGTTGGGCAGAGCATGCCGAGACCATCCTGATCTCGAGGAACCTTGAGGGGTATATACTGGGAACAACGGAGAAGCCTATTAAGGAAAATTCGAAAGAGGCCCAAAAGTGGAAAGCAACAAATGCATTGGTGAGAGCTTGGCTTTTAAGCTCAATATCATCTTAGATTGCAAAGCAAGTTGAAAGGATCAATGAGGCCTAAAAATTTTGGAGGCTCCTGAATGGGACATATTCAGGTGTAGGGAATGAGATGTTGGCATGTAGGATTCAAAAGGAACTACAGGAGCTAGGCCAGGGGGAGAAGACTGTTGTGGAATATGTGTCAGAACTGAAAAGGTTGTGGAGTGATCTTGATTCCTATAATCCAGTTGAGATGGAATGTGGGAAATGTGTTGAGAAACATAGTAAATAGACTGAAATAAGGCGTGTTAGGGACTTCTTAAATGGTCTTCATCCTAAGTTCGAGAATAGGAGAGCAGCACTTTATGGTAGTGGGAAGTTGCCCAGTCTAGAGCAAGCAATTGCTGCAATTATAAGCGAGGAAACTCGGTTGAAATTGGAGACAACAAGACCCGTGGCCCAAGGTGTGTCACAAAGGCGTTCAGCTCTCCTTGCTGTCGAGAGTGGTAATTATCCAAGACTAGGAGCAAATACTCATGAGAAGAAGTGCTTTGAATGTGGCCAGCCAAGACACTTCAAGGCAGCCTGCCCACTGATACATCTCCAACGTATCTATAATTTATGAAGTATTGATGCCATGTTTACAATAATTTTATATTATTTTGGTATGATTTGATTAGAACTAACTCGGACTGATGCTGTTTTCAGCAGAATTACCGTGCTATTGCTTTTGTGCAGAAATAAAAGTTCTCGGAGTGCGATGAAAATCAACGGAGAATTTTTCTGGAAAATGTAAAAAATACTGGAACAAAACTCTACCGGAGGGGAGTCCCGTGGGCCCCACGAGGGTGGGGGCGCGCCCACCCCCCTTGGGCGCGCCCTGTGCCTCGTGGACTACCCGTGGGACCCCCTGACTTGTTCTCGATGCCAACCTCTCCTATAAATGCCCAAACCTTCAAAAAATAACCTAGATCAGAAGTTTCGCCGCCGCAAGCCTCTGTAGCCACGAGAAATCAATCTAGGCCCTCTCTGGCACCCTGCCGGAGGGGGCCATCATCACCAGAGGGCATGGAGGAGGATCCCAGAGGGGCCATCATCACCATGAAGGCCAAGGACCAGAGGGAGAACCTCTCCCCATCCAGGGGGAGGCCATGGAGGAGGAAGCACAAGGGGGAGAACCTCTCCCCCCCTCTCTCGGTGGCACCGGAGTGCCATCGGGAGGGGAATCATCGCTGCGGTGATCGTCTTCATCAACATCACCATCCTCATCTCTTTTACGCGGTCCACTCTCCCGCACCCCGCTCTAATCCCTACTTGAACATGGTGCTTTATGACACATATTATGATCCAATGATGTGTTGCCATCCTATGATGTTTTGAGTAGATTTCCTTTGTCTATGGGTTGATTGATGATCTGGATTGGTATGAGTTGTATGTTTTATTTTGGTGCTGTCCTATTGTGCCCTCCGTGTCGTGCAAGCGTGAGGAATTCCCGCTGTAGGGTGTTGCAATATGTTCATGATTCACTTATAGTGGGTTGCTTGAGTGACAGAAGCATAAACCCGAGTAAGGGGATTGTTGCGTATGGGATAAAGGGGACTTGATGCTTTAATGCTATGGTGGGGTTTTACCTTAATGATCTTTAGTAGTTGCGGATGCTTGCTAGAGTTCCAATCATAAGTGCATATGATCTAAGAAGAGAAAGTATGTTAGCTTAAGCCTCTCCCTCATATGAAATTGCAATGACGACTACCGGTCTTGTTAACAATTGCCTAAGACAATTCCACACACCAATCCATCATTATTCCACACGCTATTTATAATATTTAGTAATATATTCTAACTTTATGATAATAGCACCTACTTTATATTTTATCTCTCCGATACCATGCAAATTTATCCTATTCATACCCACAACGTAGTTTTATTTCTCGTTGTAGTTGGAAGCAAACGTTCGGTGTACGTAGAGTCGTATCAGTGGCAGATAGGACTTGAGAGAATATTGATCTTACCTTTAGCTCCTTGTGGGTTCGACACTCCATACTTATCACTTCCACCTTTGGGAATTGCTACGAAGATTCCCTGCACTTGGGGATTATCAAGCTCTTTTCTGGCGCCGTTGCCGGGGAGCAATGGCGTGGGGCTGATATTCTCGTGTGTCCTTGTTTGCTTTCTTCACTAAGTAGATTTTGTTTTTCCTTTTTTGTTTCTGTTTAGTTGTGGGTGAAACATACAAAAAAACTTTAAAGAATGAAAATACAAAAAAAATTACTTGCCTCTCATGCCTAATTTTTTTTTCAATAAGAGAAGTGATTGGAATATTATGCATTGAAGAAATGAGGGTCGACCTTGAGCACTTGTGTTCATGCTCATGGAAACAATGTAAAAAATTTCATGGAAGCTTCTCTGAAAATAATTATTCCCTTGTATATATCCATTGTATTATAAAAATAATGTGCCAAACCTTGGTTTTAGGATGATTAGATTGCTTGTTTACTATGTACAGTACAAAAACAGAAACTTTGGCTGTAGCGCATGATTTTACATTTTTTACTGGAAAGTCAAATGGGTCTGAAACTTTTTGCACATTACTTATGTATTTTTTTAAAAAAATTCATATATTTTTAGATTTTTTTGGAGTTACAGAAGTTTACTAAACTTCCAGATTACTACAGACTGTCCTGTTTTTGACAGATTCTGTTTTCTATGAGTTATTCACTTATTTTAATGAATCTATGGGTAGTATCGAGGGTATGAACCATGGTGAAGTTGGAATACAGTAGATATCGTTCTAATATGAAATTGGAATAAGTTTGCAATAGTACTAAAGGTAGTGATTCGCTTTATTACACTAACGGATCTCACACAGTTTTTGTTAAAGTTTTGTGTGGATGAAGTGTTCGAAGATCGAGGAGCTATCAATACGAGAAGAATAAAGAGATGCAAGAGATAAATATTGGGGATGCCCAAGGCAACCCAAGTAAATATTTCAAGGATACTCAAGCATCTAAGCTTGGGGATGCCCCGGTTGGCATCCCATCTTTCTTCTTCAACAATTATCGGTATACCTCGGTTTTTGTTTTGTTCGCATAATTTGTGTCCTTTGTGTTTTTGTTTTTTCCTTTAAGAACCATGCTAGTATGAGATAGCCCTTTATTGATTTATAGAATACTTCATGTGCTTCACTTATATTTTTTAAGTATGATCTTATAGAATTGCTCTTTGTGCTTCACTTAAATCTTTTGAGTATGGTTTTATAGAATGCTTCGTGTGCTTCACTTATATATATTATGAGCTTGGATATTGGTTAGTCTATATTAATCGTAGAATGCTCCATGAACTTCACTTATATATTTTGGAGGATGAATAATACTATCATCTAAAGTGGATTTAGAAGAAGTTTGCTCCCACTATTCCGAATGAGGAGAATTTTGCTTATGTGGAGACTAGTGAAATTTCTATGCTTGTAGATCATGAACAAAATGCTTTATGTGCTGGTTATATTGTTGAACTCATTCCTGATGCTACTGAAAATTATTATGAGGGAGGAATACATGCTTGGAGGAGTTGCAATAATATCAAGTTTCCTCTCTATGTGCTTAAAGTTCTGAAGTTATACTTGTTTTGACTTCCTATGCTAGTTGATTCTTGTTCCCATAAATTGTGTGCTCACAAAATCCCTAGGCATAGGAAGTGGGTTAGGTTTAAATGTGCTAGTCATATTCTTCATGATGCTCTCTTTATGTTTCAATTCTTATCTTTTATGTGAGCATCATTGAAATCATCATGCCTAGCTAAAAGGCATTAAAGAAAAGCGCTTGTTGGGAGACAACCCAATATTTACCCTTAATGTTTTTGTGTGTTATCATGATTAACCTACTGTAGTAATCATGTATTATAGTTTTTTTCAATAAAGTGCCAAGTAAGACCATTGGGAAGACTTGGGTGAAAGTTAATGTGATCTTGCTGTAAAAAACAGAAACTTTGCGCTCACGAGATCAGCTGTCATTTTTTACATAAGAGTGCGATTGAGTTGATTCTTTTTTCAGAAGATTAATAGACAAATTACTCAAGTCAACGAATTTATTTCATAATTTTTGGAGTAGCAAAAGTATGGTTGGTTTTCAGATCATTACAGACTGTTCTGTTTCTAACAGATTCTGTTTTCATTGCATAGTTTGCTTGTTTTCTAGTTTCTATGGCTTATATTTCTCAATATAAATTGTAGAAATGATATGGTACAGTAGGAATTGTACGAGAAAAATTATGAACCTTGTCTTTGACAGTACCAAAGTGAATGGTTTACTCTTTATCATACTAACCTATCTCACGAAGTTCCGTTAAGTTTTGTGTGATTGAAGTTTTCAAGCTTTGGGTGAGATAGCGATATGAGGAGAATATGGAGTGGAAAGATCCTAAGCTTGGGGATGCACAAGGAACCCCAAGGTAGTATTCAAGGACGACTCAAGTGCCTAAGCTTGGGGATGCCCTGGAAGGCATCCCCTCTTTCGTCTTCAAAACTATTGGTATACCTTACTCGGAGCTATATTATTATTCGTCAGATGATATGTGTCTTTCTTGGAGCGTATTTACAATTTTAATTTCCGTTTGAATAAAATCATTGGATCTGAAATCTTGAATGAAAAAGAATCCTCCCATGGCTATTTAATTATTTGACTACTCAGTATTCTTCACTTATATCTTTTTGGAGTAGTTTGTCATTTACTCACGTGCTTCACATATATCCTATGAGTAAATGGTTGAATGAATTGAATATCATAAATCTGAATTTATATACGTTTCATATGCTTACAACATGGGGATTAATGACTTCACGCATAATGAGTATAGGTAGTAAACTTATTGGAAGTTAGCAAACGCAGAATTGGTCACTTGAACAATTCATGAAAGAATATTGAAGGAAGAGAGATTTCACATATAAATATACTATCTTGGACATCTTTTGCAATTATGAGCACTCATTAAAATATGACATGCTTAAAGGTTGATGTTGGAAAAGGAAGACAACTTAACGGGTTATGTTTTCCTATATCTGAAACATTATATTGTCTTGGATCATCCAACATGTTGAGCTTGCCTTTCCCTCTCATGCTAGCCAAATTCTTTGCACCAAGTAGAGATACTACTTGTGCTCCCGAAATATCCTTAAACCTAGTTTTGCCATGAGAGTCCACCATATCTACCTATGGATTGAGTAAGATCCTTCAAATAAGTTGTCATTGTTGCAAGTAATAAAAATTGCTCTCTAAATATGTATGATTTATTAGTGTGGAGAAATAAGCTTTATACGATCTTGTGATGTGGAAGAAATAAAAGCGACGGACTGCATAATAAAGGTCCATATCACAAGTGGCAATATAAAGTGAAGATCTTTTGCATTAATATTTCGTGCATCCAACCATAAAAAGACACGACAACCTCGACCTCCCTCTGCGAAGGGCCTATCTTTTACTTTTATCTTCTACCCTCATACATGAGTCATGGTGATCATCACCTTTCCTTTTTACACTTTTTCCTTTGGCAAGCACTTTGTGTTGGAGCGATCCGGATATATATATCCACTTGGATGTAGGTTTTCATAAATTATTATTGTTGACATTACCCATGAGGTAAAAGGTTGGGAGGCGAAACTATAAGCCCCTATCTTTCTCTGTGTCTGATTAAAACTTTGGACCCATAAATATCACGTGAGTGTTAGCAATTGTGAAAGATTAAATGATAGTTGAGTATGTGGAGTTTGCTGAATCAAAGCTCTTACATAGACCCTTCCCAAAAATAAGATGAATTGCAATTGTTTGATGACTAAGAGCACTGTTTGTTAGTTTTCAAGAAAGTTTATGATCTATACTTTAACATATGAATAGCTTGTTACTTGATCATGAGAAGTTTTATGAGTTGAGCTACTATTATGATACATAATGATGCTATAAAAAGTGATTGAAACTATCACTGATCAAACTTAAGCACTTTCTAGCATTCACACTTCATAAATTATCTCTTTTATCATTTACCTACTCGAGGACGAGCAGGAATTAAGCTTGGGGATGCCGATACATCTCCAACATATCTATAATTTATGAAGTATTCATGCCACGTTTATAATAGTTTTATATGATTTTGGTATGATTTGATTAGAACTAACCCGGACTGACGCTTTTTTCAGCAGAATTACCGTGGTGTTGCTTTTGTGCAGAAATAAAAGTTCTCGGAATGCGATGAAAATCAACGGAGATTTTTTCTGGAAAATATAAAAATACTGGAACAAAAATCTACCGGAGGGGAGTCCTATGGGCCCCACGAGGGTGGGGCACGCCCCTTTGCCTCGTGGACTACCCGTGGGGCCCCTGACTTGTTCTCGACGCCAACCTCTCCTATAAATGCCCAAACCTCCAGAAAATAACCTAGATCGGAAGTTCCGCCACCGCAAGCCTTTGTAGCCACGAGAAATCAATCTAGGCCCTCTCTAGCACCCTGCCGGAGGGGGCCATCATCACCAGAGGGCATGGAGGAGGATCCCGGAGGGGTCATCATCACCATGAAGGCCAAGGACCAGAGGGAGAACCTCTCCCCATCCATGGGGGAGGCCATGGAGGAGGAAGCACAAGGGGGAGAACCTCTCATCCTCTCTCTCGGTGGCACCGGAGTGCCATCGGGAGGGGAATCATCACCGCAGTGTTCGTCTTCATCAACATCACCATCAACATCACCATCCTCATCTCTTTTATGCGGTCCACTCTCCCGCACCCCGCTGTAATCCCTACTTGAACATGGTGCTTTATGCCACATATTATGATCCAATGATGTGTTGCCATCCTATGATGTTTTGAGTAGATTTCCTTTGTCTATGGGTTGATTGATGATCTAGATTGGTACGAGTTGTATGTTTTATTTTGGTGCTGTCCTATTGCGCCCTCCGTGTCGTGCAAGCGTGAGGGATTCCCGCTCTAGGGTGTTGCAATACGTTCATGATTCGCTTATAGTGGGTTGCTTGAGTGACAAAAGTATAAACCCGAGTAAGGGGATTGTTGCATATGGGATAAAGGGGACTTGATGCTTTAATGCTATGGTGGGGTTTTACCTTAATGATCTTTAGTAGTTGCGGATGCTTGCTAGAGTTCCAATCATAAGTGCATAGGATCCAAGAAGATAAAGTATGTTAGCTTATGCCTCTCCCTCATATGAAATTGCAATGACGACTAACGGTCTTGTTAACAATTGCCTAAGACAATTGCGCACACCGATCCATCATTATTCCACACGCGCTATTTATAATATTTAGTAATATATTCTAACTTTATGATAACAACACCTACTTTTATATTTTATCTCTCTGATACCATGCAAATTTATCCTATTCATACCCACAACGTAGTTTTATTTCTCGTTGTAGTTGGAAGAAAATGTTCGGTGTACATAGAGTCGTATCAGTGGCAGATATGAGTTGAGAGAATATTGATCTTAACTTTAGATCCTTGTGGGTTCGACACTCCATACTTATCACTTCCACCTTTGGGAATTTCTATGATGATTCCCTACACTTGGGGATTATCACCCACAACTAATAGGAGGAGGTCGTGGTAGAGGCCTGGACTGGCATAGCAGAGGGCGTGGTCGCGGGCTTGATGGACGTGGTGGTGGTCGTGGAAGAGGTATGCGGTCAATAGGAAGGGCACACACTTCTGTTGTTGCTGAAGAACCATCTAGGACTGTGAGCATCGAGATGACCTCCGATGAGTTAGAGAAATGGTGTCAACTAAAGAATTTGAGCCTTGGTGATTTGCGGCCCTCGGAGACACAAGCATCATCTTCGTTAGCTAAGTTCGCTGGTAACAACTCTTCTATTATGGGATGTAGTGATAATTTGACAACAGGGGCTGATACGTCTCCAACGTATCTATAATGTTTGATTGTTCCATGCTATTATATTATCTATTTTGGATGTTAATGGGCTTTATTTTACACTTTTATATTATTTTTGGGACTAACCTATTAACCCAAGGCCCAGTGCAAATTGCTATTTTTTTTGCCTATTTCAGTGTTTCGCAGAAAAGGAATATCAAACGGAATGAAACCTTCGGGAGAGTTATTTTTGGAACAAACATGAACCAAAGGACTTGGAGTGGACGTCAAGCAACCAACAAGGCGGCCACGAGGCAGGAGGGCGCGCCCTCCCCCCTCGTGGGCCCCTCGTGGCTCAACCGACCTACTTCTTCCTCCTATATATATATATATATATATATATATATATTCATATACCCCGAAAACATCCAGGAGCACCACGAAACCCTATTTCCACCGCCGCAACCTTTTGTACCCAAGAGATCCCATCTTGGGGCCTTTTTCGGAGCTCCGCCGGATGGGGCATCGATCATGGAGGACCTCTACATCAACTCCATGGCCCCTCCGATGATGTGTGAGTAGTTTACTTCAGACCTTCGGGTCCATAGTTATTAGCTAGATGGCTTCTTCTCTCTCTTTGGATCTCAATACAATGTTCTCCTCGATCTTCTTGGAGATCTATTCGATGTAACTCTTTTTGCGGTGTGTTTGTCGTGATCCGATGAATTGTTGGTTTATGATCAAGTTTATCTATGAACAATATTTGAATCTTCTCTAAATTCTTTTATGCATGATTGGTTATCTTTGCAAGTCTCTTCGAATTATCAGTTTGGTTTGGCCTACTAGATTGATCTTTCTTGGAATGGGAGAAGTGCTTAGCTTTGGGTTCAATCTTGCGGTGCTTGATCCCAGTGACAGAAAGGGAAACGACACATATTGTATTGTTGCCATCGAGGATAAAAAGATGGGGTTTATATCATATTGCTTGAGTTTATCCCTCTACATCATGTCATCTCACCTAATGCGTTACTCTGTTCTTATGAACTTAATACTCTAGATGCATGCTGGATAGAGGTCGATGTGTGGAGTAATAGTAGTAGATGCAGGCAGGAGTCGGTCTACTTGTCACGGATGTGATGCCTATATACATGATCATGCCTAGATATTGTCATAATTGTTTGCTTTTCTATCAATTGATCGACAGTAATTTGTTCACCCACTGTAATACTTATGCTATCTTGGGAGAAGCCACTAGTGAAACCTATGGCTCCCGGGTCTATTCTCCATCATATTAATCTCCCGTTATCAGGTTATTCCTTGCACCATTTATTTTGCAATCTTTACTTTTTATCTTTATTATAAAAATACCAAAAATATTATCTTATCATATCTACTAGATCTGACTCTCGTCAGTGACCGTGAAGGGATTGACAACCCCTTTATCGCGTTGGTTGCGAGGTTCTTATTTTTTTGTGTAGGTACGAGGGACTTGCGTGTGGCCTCCTACTGGATTGATACCTTGGTTCTCAAAAACTGAGGGAAATACTTACTCTACTTTGTTGCATCACCATTTCCTGTTCAAGGGAAAACCAACACAGTGCTCAAGAGGTAGCAGGGGCAATGGTTAATTGACTCTGGTGCATCTAGACATATGGCTGGATCTAATAAGGATTTTTACAATTATGTTTCTAATCTAAGAAAGGAAAGTGTAAAATTAGTCGATGGTTCTACTCAAGCGACTGTGGGGTCTAGAATGGTCAAGTGCGGTCCAAATATGTGACTTTCTTTTGTCTTACATGTCCCCGCATTTCCAATTAACCTTTTTGTCGATCAGCTGTATTACTGAAGAGCTGAATTGTGCTGCTATATTCTTTCCTACCTGGTGCATATTTCAGGAACTTGGGACTGGAAGAAAGCTTAGGATGGGGAGCATGCGTGATGGGTTATATTACCTGGATAATAAGATATTCCCTATTGTGGCTGTTGCGGTGTCCTCCTCACCCCTAGAAGAATTTCTACTTCAATATTGTCGCTTGGGACATCTATCTTTTGCTACTCTGGGTCAGCTCTACCCTAATCTTTATTGTAAAATTAGCAAGGATCAACTAATGTGTGATGCTTGTCAGTTCGGAAAGCAAACCAGGAGCTCTTATTTGTCATCTAATAATAGAAGTGATGTACCTCTAAAAACTATACACTCAGATGTATGGGGTCCCAGTGGGGTGACATCGATAAATGGTTATCACTATTTTGTTACATTCATCGACTGTTGCACTAGAACTACTTGGGTCTATGTTTTGCGTCATAAGAGTGATGTATTTGAATGCTTTAGAGATTTTCATAATATGATTAGGACCCAATATTGTGCATGTGTGAAGGTACTACATTGGGATGATGGTACAGAGTATGTGAACAAAGAACTTGATGAATATCTATCAAGTTACGGAATTATCCATCAGGCTACCTGTCCGGGTACATCTGAACATACTTGACTAGCAGAAAGGAAAAATAGGCATCTCCTAGAGATTGCTCGGTGTATGATGTTTGCCATGAATGTCCCAAAGTTTTTGTGGAGTGAAGCAGTCATGACTGCGGCCTACTTGATGAACATGATGCCATCTAGGGTGCTTGGGTACAAGACACCAATCGAATGTTTAACCGGGGACACTACATATGTGGTTCCACCAAAAGTATTTGGGTGTACATGCTTTGTGAAGGATTATAGGCCTTCAGTTGGTAAGCTAGATCCAAGGGCATTAAAGTGTATATTTATGGGGTATTCTAGTAAGCAAAAAGGTTACAAGTGTTGGTGTCCTTCGGAAAGAAGAATGTTCGTGAGTATGGATGTGGTATTTAGAGAACATGAACCATTTTATGGGGAACTAACAGACTTAACTGAAGTGTTTCCTGATTTGTTTACTCATGACATGTTAGATGCAGATTGTGCGACAGGGGGAGACAAGGAAGAGGGAGATGATGACACAACATCAAAAGGGATGATAATTAGGGTAATTCCTGCAGAAACAGAAGAAGAACAAAGAAAGGGGGAGCAGTATGATACATCAAATGCAGCACCCGGATGGCCAAAACCAAACGAGGAAAGGGAGATGCAGGTGTATACACGAAAACGACATACCCAGGAACAAATGCAAGTGTGGGAACCTGAACATAAGGCTTATGGACAACACTATGAGCAAGAGCATGAAGCTGACCAACAAGATGATACTCAAAGTCAACCTAATGACTCCAGCCCTTCCTTGGACAGTGGTAACATCTCTTCTCAACAGGATGACCTTGATGTTCCAATAGCTCATAGAAAGCAGCCACGGTCTAAGGCTGGGAAGTTTCCCTCTAAATTGGATCCATATAATGTCTCTAGCTATGTCTCTTATTGAAGGAAATATGCCCTAGAGGCAATAATAAAGTTGTTATTTATATTTCCTTATATCATGATAGATGTTTATTATTCATGTTGGAACTGTATTAACCGGAAACTTAGTACATGTGTGAATACATAGACAAACAGAGTGTCCCTAGTATGCCTCTACTTGACTAGCTCGTTAATCAAAGATGGTTAAGTTTCCTGACCATCGACATGTGTTGTCATTTGATCAACGGGATCACATCATTAGATAATGATGTGATGTACAAGACCCATCCTTTAGCTTAGCATAATGATCGTTTAGTTTCATTGCTATTGCTTTCTTAATGACTTATACATATTCCTCTGACTATGAGATTATGCAATTCCCGAATACCGGACGAACACTTTGTGTGCTATCAAACGTCACAACGTAACTAGGTGATTATAAAGATGCTCTACAGGTGTCTCCGATGGTGTTTGTTGAGTTGGCATAGATCAAGATTAGGATTTGTAACTCTAAGTATCTGAGAGGTATCTCTGGGCCGTCTCGGTAATGCACATCACTATAAGCCTTGCAAGCAATGTGACTAATGAGTTAGTTGCGGGATGATGCATTACAGAACGAGTAAAGAGACTTGCTTGTAACAAGATTGAACTAGGTATGATGATACCGACGATCGAATCTCAGGCAAGTAACATACCGATGACAAAGGGAATAACATATATTGTTATGCGGTTTGACCGATAAAGATCTTCGTAGAATATGTAGGAGCCAATATGAGCAGCCAGGTTCCACTATTGGTTATTGACCAGAGATGTGTCTCGGTCATGTCTACATAGTTCTCGAAGCCATGGGTCCGCACGCTTAACGTTCGATAACGATTTGTATTATGAGTTATGTGTTTTGGTGACCGAAGTTTGTTCGGAGTCCCGGATTAGATCACGGACATGACGAGGAGTCTTGAAATGGTCGAGAGTTAAAGATTGATATATTGTACGAAGGTATTCGAACACCAGAAAGGTTTCGGGACATTTCGGATATTTATCGGGGAACCGAGGGGTTACCGGAACCCCCCCAGGGAAGTTATGGGCCTTAATGGGCCATAAGGGAGTAGGAGAGGGCAGCCCGCAGGGTGGCGCCCCCTCCCCCAAGGGAGTCCGAATTGGACTAGGGGGAGGGGGCGCGGCCCCCTCTTTCCTCTCCCTCTCCTTCCCTCCTCCCCCCCTTGGAATAGGAAAGGGAGTCCAACTAGGATTGGGAATCCTAGTTGGACTCCCCCTTGGTGCACCCCCTCGTGGCCGTCGGCCTCCTCCATCTCCTCCCTTATATACGGGGGCAGGGGGCACCCCAAATACACATCAATTGTCCCTTAGTCGTGTGTGGTGCCCCCTCCACAGTTTATCACCTTGGTCATATTGTCGTAGTGCTTAGGCGAAGCCCCGCGCAGATCACATCACGAACACCGTCGCCACGCAGTCGTGTTAACGGAACTCTCCCTCGACCCTCTACTGGATCAAGAGCTCGAGGGACGTCATCGTGCCGAATGTGTGCTGAACGCGGAGGTGACGTACGTTTGGTACTTGGATATGTTGGATCGTGAAGACGTTCGACTACATCAACCGCGTTAATATAACGCTTCCGCTTTCGGTCTACGAGGGTACATGGGCACACTCTCCCCCTCTCATTACTATGCATCTCCTAGATAGATCTTGCGTGATCATAGGATTTTTTTTGAAATTGCATGCTACATTCCTGATACGTCCATTTTGCATCATGTTTCCTTACTGTAAGTTATAATGTTTTTATCCATAATAATGCTTTTTGGAGTAATTCTAATGCCTTTTCTCTCATAATTTGCAAAGAACACACCAACAGGGAGAATTCCGGCAACTGGAAATTTGGACCTGGAAAAGCTATGTCAGGCCACCTATTCTGCACAACTCCAAATGAGCTGAAACTTTACGGATATTTTTTATGGATTATTTAAGAAATACTGGAGCCAATAAACACCAGAGGGGGGCCGCTAGGTGGGCACAACCCACCTGGGCGCGCCCTGGTGGGTTGTGGCCTACTCGGCCCACCTCCGGTGCCCATCTTCTGGTATATAAGTCATTTTGACCTAGAAAAAAATAAGGAGAGGACTTTCGGGACGAAGCGCCACTGCCTCGAGGCAGAACTTGGGCAGGAGCACTTTTGCCCTCCGGTGGAGCGATTCTGCCGGGGGAACTTCCCTCCCGGAGGGGGAAATCATCATCATCATCATCACCAACAACTCTCCCATCTTGGGGAGGGAAATCTCCATCAACATCTTCACCAGCACCATCTCATCTCAAACCCTAGTTCATCTCTTGTATGCAATCTTGTTACAGAAACTAGAGATTGTTGCTAGGGGGTGACTAGTAGTGTTGATTACATCTTGTAGTTGATTACTATATGGTTTATTTGGTGGAAGATTATATATTCAGATCCAATATGCTATTTAATACCCCTCTGATATTGAGCATGATTATTATTTGTGAGTAGTTACTTTCGTTCTTGAGGTCACGGGAGAAATCATGTTGCAAGTAATCATGTGAATTTGATATCTGTTTAATATTTTGATAGTATGTATGTTGTGATTCCCTTAGTGGTGTCATGTGAACGTCGACTACATGACACTTCACCATACTTGGGCCTAAGGGAATGCATTGTGGAGTAGTAAATAGATGGTGGGTTGCGAGAGCGACAGAAACTTAAACCCCAGTTTATGCACTATTCTGTAAGGGACCGATTGGATCCTAGAGTTTAATGCTATGGTTAGAATTCATTCTTAATACTTTTATTGTAGTTGCGGATGCTTGCAGGAGGGTTAATCATAAGTAGTAGGTTTGTGCAAGTAAGAACGACACCTAAGCACCGGTCCACCTACATATCAAATTATCAAAGTAGCGAGCACAAATCAAACCAACATGATGGAAGTGACTAGATGAAATTCCCGTGTACCCTCAAGAATGCTTTGCTTATTATAAGAGACCGTTTTGGCATGTCCTTTGCCTCAAAAGGATTGGGCTACCTTTCTTCATACTTGTTACCATTATCGTTACTTGCTTGTTACAAATTACCTTGCTATCAAACTACTCGCTACTTACAATTTCAGCACTTGCAGACATTACCTTACTGAAAACTACTTGTCATTTCCTTCTGCTCCTCGTTGGGTCCGACACTCTTACTTATCGAAAAGAGCTACAATTGATCCCCTATACTTGTGGGTGATACGTCCATTTTGCATCATGCTTTTATATCGATATTTATTGCATTATGGGCTGTTATTACACATCATGTCACACTACTTATGCCTTTTCTCTCTTATTTTACAAGGTTTACATGAAGAGGGAGAATGCCGGCAGCTGGAATCCTGGGCTAGAAAAGGAGCAAATATTAGAGACCTATTCTGCACAACTCCAAAAGTCCTGAAACTCCAGGAAAGTCAGTTTTGGAATATATTAAAAATATTGGGTGAAGAAAGCACCAGAGGGGGGCCACCCACTGTCCATGAGGGTGGAGGGCGCGCCCTACCCCCTAGGTGCACCCCCTGCCTCGTGGGCCATGTAGAAGCCCCTCGATGCCCATCTTCTGGTATAAGGTGTCTTTTGCCCTGGAAAAATCATAAGGAAGCTTTCAGGATGAATCTCGAGGCGGAACCTTGGCGGAACCAATCTAGGGCTCCGGCGGAGCTGTTCTGCCGGGGAAACATCCCTCCGGGAGGGGGAAATCGTCACCATCATCATCACCACCGATCCTCTCATCGGGAGGGGGTCAATCTCCATCAACATCTTCACCAGCACCATCTCCTTTCAAACACTAGTTCATCTCTTGTATCCGATCTTTGTCTCAAAACCTCAGATTGGTACCTGTGAGTTGCTAGTAGTGTTGATTACTCCTTGTAGTTGATGCTAGTTGGTTTATTCAGTGGAATATTATATGTTCAGATCCTTCACTAGTATGCGTCAGTCCTAAACAAACGGGCTTTAACCCCTTTCCGTGACGGCATTCGGAATCGTCGCCAAGTGAGTGTGGGCGATAGGGGGGGGGTCCTTCCCACATGACCCAGGAACCGTTGGGGATATGCCCTCCTGGCACACACGCTCGGCAAAATGAGGTCGTGTGCGATCGGCGAGCGCTCAAATATGGAAATACGTACATTAGTGCTAAAAATACAATTATACGGTGAAATTGTTTCCGCTCGCAAGTACATCCCACACAGTCACTCCCTGCTAAACGTTTCCGTTCGTATATACATCCCACACAGTCGCTACAAGGAAAACGTTTGCGCAACGTGGCGTAACGCAAATAGTTTTAAAAAGAATGTCGTGTGTGATTATTCATTGATCCAACACGGTTTATTCCTAGAAACTGTGTGCGTTGCCTGAGGTCATCGCCCACAGTGTTTTCTCATTAACCGTTTGCAATAGGAAAACCCAATTAGCAAGATAATTGGCCAATTAGCGGGCTAATTGCCCTATTATTAATAATCCATTTACTAATCTAATTGACATTCATATTAAGCACATAATACATTCCATTTCCATATTAAGGAAGCAGGATTTCATAATTGAAATACATCGGAGTACAACATGATATAGCTTCAGCACTCAGCTACCCCATTACACAACTGCACCAGCAATAAGTTTCACATGCAACATCTAGAACCTTTCGAAATTAGCATCATAGACGGTACATAGAGAGATGCATCTCATCTGGAAAACTGCTGAAGTGGAAGGCGAATGTTGAGCCTACGTTTATGTTGAAGGTCTTTGCAACTTTAGGCCAGTGCCCGTGGATGATTGACCGTCCATCCTTCGACCTCTTCAGGAACACTTCAATATTGAACCATGGGTGTTGTATGAAAACTTTCCTCGCCTCCTGACCAGAGAGGTGGTTTGAGAGGTAATCATCAGTGAAGCCTGAAAACAAGGATGTGCATAAATATCTTCTCTATATTGGAAACGGGGCAAAGGAATACAAAAGGCAATGTATAATAGTTAGTACCATCTTGTAAACCTCAGTGCTTCCTATTGTTTCCCTGCAACACATATAAGGTAGTTAGTAATCAGGTTAAGTAAGGGTTCGCATGCTATCAGTAAAATATGTTGATGATAAATAAGCACATTGCAGATTCATAAGATTAATTCAAGCCACATGGAAAACCCATTTATCCAAACCAAGCATGATTAAGAACTAGGAAATATAGCACTTGTATATGTTTCTCATGTATTAAGTGCAGCCCAATTCGATTTATTCCTGACATTGTATACTATAATAGAATGCAGCCACAACAATTGAACATCACATTGTAGAATTGAACCAAGCAGTTAACTAAACACCACAACAAATGAACCAAACGTTAACTGAGTACCACATTGCACAATATAACATACTCCTAATAGAGGATCAGACAGTTAACCAACCAAGCAGGCTTAATAACTTGGAAATATAGCAATTGTATTTGTTTCTCATGTATTTAGTACAGCCAAATTCGATTTATTCCTCACATGGTATACAATAACAGAATGCAGCCACAACAATTGAACATCGCATTGCAGAATTGAACCAAGCAGTTAAGTAAACACCACAACACATGAACCAAGCCACAACAAATGAACCAGGTAGTTAACTAAACACCAATTGAGCAATATAACATACTCCTAATAGAAGATCAGACAGTTAACCAAACCAATCATGCTTAACAACTTGAAAATATTGCACCCTGAAGAATTGAACATCACATTTGCAGAATTGAACCAAGCAGTTAATTGAACACCACATTGCAAGACATACAGAACATATACACTATAGAAGAAGATTGCATGGTAAAAGTAGATAGCACAATTCACTAGAATTTGTTAAGGAAAGGCAGTAGCTAGAAAACTGAACATGGGTCCTTATAATGAGCTAATAAGACAAGCTACTCCTCATTGCGGAGATATCGATAACGATTGGCTCCTTAGACATGGAAGAGGGCGAGGCCTCTGCATCATGGGTGCCCTCATTGTAGTGGTGAGTTGCCTGAGCCGCTCCGAGTACCAACCTGGTGGCTCTCGAGATGAGGTAAGCACGTGCACGCTGAGAAAACACCTCGTAGTCTTCGTCGAAGGCACCGATGGTAGCCTCAAGAAAATGCCACGAATTGTCGTTTAAAGCAGCCAACCGCACTGCGGTGTCGGTGCGCGAGGCGTCAACGGTGGCCTCGACGGCGAGGTGCTCCTCCAAGATCTGGGGGTCGGCATGAATGGAAGCCATCACGACCTCATCCGCGCGTGCGGCCGCGATTTGCTTCTCCGCTGCCAAATGCTCCTTGAGGTCCTGGCTATACTATGTGCGCCATGGCCTAGGCCGGCGCTTATTTGGTGGAGGGGTTGGGGATTTGGGTGGAAGGTATCGCGCTCGCGCCAGTGGTCGGGGCATATGGGATGTGGAAGGAGGAGGAGGATGGGGGTTAGGTGTGGATTACCTGCCTGGATAGGCGAGGCCTTGCAGCGTGAAGGAGGGTCGCCTGCAAGGAGGCGGCGACGCTGCAAGCAAGGAATGAAGGTTTCAACTTGTAAAAGAAGGCAGAAACAGGGGAAATATGGCTTTTGGTAAGGGGGAGGGGTTCGGGGAGGTAGATATTTCCGCGGAAACCGAAAATTTGGAATCGCTTCAGCCAAAAAACTGGCGCGCAAAGTGTCATCAGACACGGTCCCTTATTCAGACACGGTCCAAAGATATTTTGTGCTGCATCTCACATGGTTGGTTATAATAAACTATGTGGCATCTACTTGATTTTTCATCTTGATTTGAATTACATAATGGGGTCATAGCGGCCATGGACGGTGTTTGAATGGCTAGACCTTTTATCTGCAGTGATCATGCAACTATATGTGTGTCATAAAATAATTGGAATTATTCAAGGTTCGTTTGGACATTTTTATGCATTAAGTGAGTTTTCAATGCATTTATGTGCATAATTCAAATTTGAACTACATGCACATGCTCCAGTGCATATAAATTGGTTGAAAAATCAAATCTTTGTCCTTGGGTGCATGCTTAGGTCCCATGCAAGAAATGGGAATGAATTTTAAACACCAGGGCACCGTTGATTGCCGACAAAACATTGAGATGCCTGGTTTTTAAATTCTAGTAAATTCAAAACTCGTCTGAAATTCATGAAACTTGGCATGCTATCATGGAGCGGCATCAACATGCCGTGGTAAATTTTTTGTCCCATTTGGGGCAAGTTTGGGTATATGCTTCTCACAAACCAGAGCTTCTCACAACAAGCATGATGGTTTCGGTAGGGAACGTCCCACCTTCAGGGACGAAATGATATCCATTGCCTCTTATTGCTTTCAAAATTTTTCTCATGTCAACATAGAACAACAGGAGTGTTGTGTTATTTTTTGTCATTTTTCGGGGTTCATTTGGACATTTTTATGCACTAACTGAATTTTCAATGCATTTATGTGCATAATTCAAATTTGAACTACATGCACATGCTCCAGTGCATATAAATTGGTTGAAAAATCAAATCTGTGTCCTTGGGTGCATGCTTAGGTCCCATGCAAGAAATGGGAATGAATTTCAAACACTAGGGCACCGTTGATTACCGGCAAAACATTGAGATGCCTGATTTTTAAATTCTAGTAAATCCAAAACTTGTCTGAAATCCATGAAACTTGGCATGCTATCATGGAGCGGCATCAACATGCCATGGTAAATTTTTTGTCTCATTTGGGGCAGGTTTGGGTACATGCTTCTCACAAACCATATCTTCTCACAACAAGCATGATGGTTTTGGTAGGGAACACCCCACCTTTGGGGACGAAACGATATCCATTGACTCTTATTGCTTTCAAAAATTTTCTCATGTCAACATAGAACAACAGGAGTGTTGTGTTATTTTTTGTGATTTTTCGGGGTTCATTTGGACATTTTATGCATTAAGTGAGTTTTCAATGCATTTATGTGCATAATCCAAATTTGAACTATGTGCACATGCTCCAGTGCATATAAATTGGTTGAAAAAACAAATCTGTCCTTGGGTGCATGCTTAGGTCCCATGCAAGAAATGGGAATGAATTTCAAACACCAGGCACCGTTGATTGCCGGCAAAACATTAAGATGCCTGGTTTTTAAATTCTAGTAAATCCAAACTTGTTTGAAATTCTTGAAACTTGGCATGCTATCATGGAGTGGCATCAACATGCCGTGGTAAATTTTTTATCCCATCTAGGGCAGGTTTGGGTATACGCTTCTCACAAACCAGAGCTTCTCACAACAAGCATGATGGTTTCGGTAGGGAACGCCCCACCTTTGGGGACGAAACGATATCCATTGCCTCTTATTGCTTTCAAAAATTTTCTCGTGTCAACATAGAACAACAGGAGTGTTGTGTTATTTTTTTGTGATTTTTCGGGGTTTGTTTGGACATTTTTATGCATTAAGTGAGTTGTCAATGCATTTATGTGCATAATTCAAATTTGATCTACATGCACATGCTCCGGTGCATATAAATTGGTTGAAAAATCAAATCTTTGTCCTTGGGTGCATGCTTAGGCCCCATGCAAGAAATGGGAATGAATTTCAAACACTAGGGCACCGTTGATTGCCGGCAAAACATTGAGATGCCTGGTTTTTAAATTCTAATAAATCCAAAACTCGTCTGAAATTCATGAAACTTGGCCTGCTATCATGGAGCGGCATCAACATGTGATGGTAATTTTTTTGTCCCATTTGGGGCAGGTTTGGGTATATGCTTCTCACAAACCAGAGCTTCTCACAACAAGCATGATGGTTTCGGTAGGGAACGTCCCAACTTTGGGGGCGAAACGATATCCATTGCTTGTTATTGCTTTCAATTTTTTTTCTCATGTCAACACAGAACAATAGGAGTGTTGTGTTATTTTTTGTGATTTTTGGGGTTCGTTTGGACATTTTTATGCATTAAGTGAGTTTTCAATGCATTTATGTGCATAATTCAAATTTGAACTACATGCACATGCTCCAGTGCATATAAATTGGTTGAAAAATCAAATCTTCTGTCCTTGGGTGCATGCTTAGGTCCCATGCAAGAAATGGGAATGAATTTCAAACACCAGGGCACCGTTGATTGCCGACAAAACATTGAGATGCCTGGTTTTTAAATTCTAGTAAATCCAAAACTCGTCTGAAATTCATGAAACTTGGCATGCTATCATGGAGCGGCATCAACATGCCGTGGTAAATTTTTTGTCCCATTTGGTGCAGGTTTGGGTATATGCTTCTCACAATCCAGAGCTTCTCACAACAAGCATGATGGTTTCAGATAGAACACCGTATGCAAAGTGAGAGCAGGATTTGTGCATCTCTTGAACACTGACGGTTCTTTTGGATGACCCGTGTGAACCACTTACAAACAATTTGGTGCGATTTGCATCTGTCATATTGGGTATGTTGCCATTTGTCAAACTAGAAAGATTGACATTTCTTGATCTAGTAACATTGCCATTTGCCAACCTTGTAACACTGTGATTTGTTAAAATATGAAGCGAAAAATCACTAGTAGTATCTAATTTTTGCAACTAAAATTCAGTAATTAAGCATAGATGGAGGCGAGGAGGCGTGTTCAGCCATGTGTGCAGCGGGCGGTGCAGTACTATTTGATTTGACAGCGGGCGACGCAGTTCTCGATACGGCTTTAATGCAGACGAGGGAGAGGGTAGCTGTTCCCGAAATGTTGAGCATCCAATGATGCATCCTCCTTCAATTAGCATCATGTGAATGCATGAGGGAAGTAATGGGAGGGCCGGGAAAAGAGAGGCAACACGATGTGAATGCAATGCAGTTTGCACTCATATAAAGGCGCCCCTCCATTCCAATGCATCTCCCACATCATACGCACCTAAGCATTTGCCTAAGCACCTACACTAATAAGCACAAAAGTGCCCACTCCAGACCCATGGCGGCGGTGCGCGCAAGCAGCCAGCGGCTGTGCAAGATGGTCCACAACGGCGGCCTGCGGCATGGCACCATGGATCATCTCCATATGGTGTTGTCGACCGCCTGGTGGATGGCCGCCGTCGACGCCAGCTACGACTCTCAGTTGGAACAGATGATCGTTCGCACCACCAATAGGTTCGCCGCCGTCAAGAAGCTTGCGGACGACATCGCCGTACTCCTCCAGCCCGCGCGTCCGGGCTCCTCATTGCCTGCCACCTTAATCGGCCTCCATGGTCGGAACCCCTTTCAAGCACTGGTGGCCCTGCGACTGCCCGCCGACGCCACGAAGAATGTCCACCTAGAGGTCGCGCTCGCCACGAGGTGCCTCGCCCTGCAAGAAACCGTTGACCTACACATCCATGTGTATGAGCGAATCATGTACATAGGTATCTTCAAGGCCAAGGAGGACGCTACGACATTGGCCTTCTTCAGCCGGCTGGAAGCCTTGGATGCCTTTGTTGAGAAGCACCTTGACCTCGCCACAAAAGCCGCCGCTCATTAGCCGCCGGTCGGTAGCCCATCCGGCGCACTGAGTTGAGGAGGAGGAGGTCGTACGTTGATGGATGCATCTTTCTTCTCGCCTCCTATAACCACCACTGCGATCGCACCATCATGGCCTTAATTCTTATTTTGCTATTGCATTCTCGCTCTAGTCAATACAGACATGTGTGATCCCTTTGCTCAATATAGACATGTCTGTTCCAGTCTTATTTTGATTCGCTTGAATGAAGGTCTATCCCACCATTAGGCGCCGCAGCGCGCTATGCTCGCTGTTAGGCGCCACGGCGCGCTCTACTCGCATCCGTTGGCGCACTCTGCTCGCATCCATTGGAAGTAACGAATAAGTGGGATGCTTGTCCAAGGAAGGGCAATACCCAAGCACCGGTCCACCCACATATCAAATTATCAGAGTAACGAACACGAATCATATGAGCATGATGAAAACTAGCTTGACGATAATTCCCATGTGTACTCGGGAGCGCTTTCCTTTATATAATAGTTTGCCCGGGCTTGTCCTTTGCTACAAAAAGGATTGGGCCACCTTGCTGCACCTTGTTTACTTTTTTTACTTGTTACCCATTACGAATTACCTTATCACAAAACTATGTGTTACCAATAATTTCAGTGCTTGCAGAGAATACCTTACTGAAAACTGCTTGTCATTTCCTTCTGCTCCTCGTTGGGTTCGACACTCTTACTTATCGAAAGGACTATGATAGATCCCCTATACTTGTGGGTCCTCAAGACTCTTTTCTGGCGCTGTTTCCAGGGAGTGAAGCGCCTTTGGTAGGTGGAATTTGGTAAGGGAAAATTTATATAGTGTGCTGAAATTTACTGTCATTTGTTACTATGGAAAATAATTCTTTGAGGAGCTTGTTCGGGGTATCTTCACCCCGACCAGTAGAGCAAAGAGTTGCTCCTCAACCTACTGAAAATGTTTACTTTGAAATTCCTTCGGGTATGATAGAGAAACTGCTAGCTAATCCTTTTACAGGAGATGGAATATTACATCCCGATATGCACCTAATCTATGTGGATGAAGTTTGTGGATTATTTAAGCTTGCAGGTATGCTCGAGGATGTTATCAAGAAGGTCTTCCCTTTATCTTTGAAGGGAAAGGCATTGACATGGTTTAGGCTATGTGATGATATTGGATTGTGGAACTACAACAGATTGAAATTGGAATTTCATCAGAAGTTTTATCCTATGCACCTGGTTCATCGTGATCGTAATTATATATATATATATATATATATATATATATATATATATATATATATATATATATATATATAAGTTTTGGCCTCGCGAAGGAGAAAGTATCGCTCAAGCTTGGGGGAGGCTTAAGTCAATGTTATATTCATGCCCCAATCATGAGCTCTCAAGAGAAATTATTATTCAAAAATTCTATGCTAGACTTTCTCTCAATAATCGCTCCATGCTCGATACTTCTTGTACTGGTTCTTTTATGATGAAGACTATTGAATTCAGATGTGATTATTGGAAAGAATTAAACGCAACTCTGAAGATTGGGAACTCAATGAAGGTAAGGAGTCAGGTATAACACCTAAGTTTGATTGTGTTAAATCTTTTATGGATACCGATGGTTTTCATGAATTTAGCACTAAATATGGACTTGACTCTAAGATAGTAGCTTCTTTCTATGAATCATTTGCTACTCATGTTGATCTCCCTAAGGAGAAGGGGTTTAAATATCATCCTCCCATTGAAGTAAAAGTAGTTGAACCTATTAAAGTTGAGGAAAAGACTATCACTTATAATGTTGATCCTATTGTTCCTACCTCTTATATTGAGAAACCACCTTTCCCTGTTAGAATAAAGGATCATGCTAAAGCTTCAACTGTGGTTCGTAAGAGTAATGCTAGAACACCTACACCCTCTGAGCAAATTAAAGTTGAAACTAATATTGCTATGGTTAAGGATCTCTTGGTCGATAATATTGATGGGCATGTTATTTACTTCTGTGATGAAGCTGCTAGAATTGCTAGTCCCGATACTAAAAATAAACATAGACCTGTTGTTGGCATGCCTATTGTTTCTGTTAAAATAGGAGATCACTCTTATCATGGCTTATGTGATATGGGTGCTAGTGTCAGTGCAATACCTTATACTTTATATAAAGAAATTATGCATGATATTGCACCTACTAAGATAGAAGATATTGATGTTACTATTAAGCTTGCCAATAGTGATACTATTTCACCAGTTGGGATTGTTAGAGATGTTGAAGTCTTGTGTGGGAAAGTTAAATATCCTACGGATTTTCTTGTTCTTGCTTCCCCACAAGATGACTTTTGTCCCATTATATTTGGTATACCCTTCTTGAATACTGTTAATGCTAAGATAGACTGCGAAAAGGATATTGTTACTGTTGGTTTAGTGGATATGTCTCATGATTTTAATTTTGCTAAATTTCATATACAACCCCATGATAAAGAATTGCCTAGTAAAGATGAAATTATTGGTGTTGTTTCTATTGCCATGCCTCCTAATGATCCTTTAGAACAATATTTGCTAGACCATGAAAATGATATGTTTATGAATGAAAGAAGGGAAATAGATGAAGTATTCTTAAAACCCTTGTTCAAGAATTCATCCGATTGACCAGTTAACTTGCCGATTAATCCCTACTCATAGGGTCACCGAGTAGCCGATAAACCGAAAAACCGTCCGATTAATTGATTAAATGGCTGATTAACTTGCCGATTAGCCGATTAATCCCCTACTTGCTAGCCAACCGAGCAGCTACCAGTTAACGATTTCCTCAAAAATGCTTAAAACATGGACCTATTTTGAAACACAACTTGTCTGTTGAAATTCTAGGGGATCCTCCTCCACCCAAGGGTGATCCTATGTTTGAGCTTAAACCATTACCTGATACTCATAAATATGCTTATCTTGATGAAAAGAAGATATATCCTGTTATTATTAGTGCTAACCTTTCAGAGCAGGAAGAAGAGAAACGATTGAAAACTCTAAAGAAGCACCGTGTTGTTGGGGAACACAGTAATTTCAAAAAAAATTCCTACGCACACACAAGATCCATCTAGGTGATGCATAGCAACAAGAGGGGAGAGTGTTGTCCATGTACCCTCGTACACCGTAAGCGGAAGCGTTATGACAACGCGGTTAATGTTGTTGTACGTCTTCACGATCCGACCGATCCTAGCACCGAAGGTATGGCACCTCCGCGATCTGCACACGTTCAGCTCAGTGACATCCTACGAACTCTAGATCCAGCTGAGGTCGAGGGAGAGTTTCGTCAGCACGACGCGTGATGACGGTAATGATGAAGTTACCGTCGCAGGGCTTCGCCTAAGCTCTACAACGATATGACCGAGGTGGAAATCTGTGGAGGGCGGCACCGCACACGGGTAAACAATCAACTTGTGTGTCTATGGGGTGCCCCACTCCCCCGTATATAAAGGAGTGGAGGAGGGGAGGGCCGGCCCTCTCATGGCATGCCCAAGGGGGGAGTCCTACTCCCTGTGGGAGTAGGATTCCCCCTTCCCTATTTGGAGTAGAAGAAGAAGGAAGAAGGAGAGAGGGAGAAGGAAAGGGGGGCCGGACACCAACCCAATTCAGATTGGGCTTGGGGGCACCTTGGCCGCCTCCTCCTATCTTCCACTAAGGCCCATTAAGGCCCAATGACTCTCCGGGGGGTTCCGGTAACTCCCCGGTACTCCGGTAAATGTCCAAACTCACCCGGAACCATTCCGATGTCCAAACATAGCCTTCCAATATATCGATCTTTATGTATCGACCATTCGAGACTCCTCGTCATGTCCATGATCATATCCGGGACTCTGAACTACCTTCGGTACATCAAAACACATAAACTCATAATACCGATCATCATCGAGCGTTAAGCGTGCGGACCCTACGGGTTCGAGAACTATGTAGACATGACCGAGACTCACTTCCGGTCAATAACCAATAGTGGAACCTGGATCTCATATTGGTTCCTACATACTCTACGAAGATCTTTATCGGTCGGACCGCATAACAACATATGTAGTTCCCTTTGTCATCAGTATGTTACTTGCTCGAGATTCGATCATCAGTATCATCATACCTAGTTCAATCTCATTACCGGCAAGTCTCTTTACTCGTTCCGTAATGCATCATCCCGTAACTAACTCATTGGTCACATTGCTTGCAAGGCTTATAGTGATGTGCATTACCGAGAGGCCCCAGAGATACCTCTCCGATACACGGAGTGATAAATCCTAATCTCGATCTATGCCAACTCAACAAACACCATCGGAGACACCTGTAGAGCATCTTTATAGTCACCTAGTTACGTTGGATGTTTGATAGCACAGCAAGTGTTCCTCCGGTATTCGGGAGTTGCATAATCTCATAGTCATAGGAACATGTATAAGTTATGAAGAAATCAATAGTAACAAACTAAACGATCATCGTGCTAAGCTAACGGATGGGTCAAGTCAATCACATCATTCTCTAATGATGCGATCTCGTTAATCAAATGACAACTCATGTATATTGTTAGGAAACTTAACCATCTTTGATTAACAAGCTAGTCAAGTAGAGGCATACTAGCGACACTCAGTTTATCTATGTATTCACACATGTACTAAGTTTCCGGTTAATACAATTCTAGCATGAATAACAAACATTTATCATGATATAAGGAAATATAAATAACAACTTTATTATTGCCTCTAGGGCATATTTCCTTCAGTCTCCCACTTGCACTAGAGTCAATAATCTAGTTCACATCGTCATGTGATTTAACACCAATAGTTCACATCTTTATGTGATTAGTTCACATCTCCATGTGACTAATACCCAAAGGGTTTAATAGAGTCAATAATCTAGTTCACATTGCTATGTGATTAACACCCAAAGAGTGATCATGTTTTGCTTGTGAGAGAAATTTAGTCAATGGGTCTGCCACATTCAGTGCCGTATGTATATTGCAAATTTTTTTATGTCTACAATGCTCTGCATGGAGCTACTCTAGCTAATTGCTACCACTTTCAATTTGTATCCAGATTGAGACTCAGAGTCATCCAAATCGGTGTCAAAACTTGCATCGACGTAACTCTTTGCGATGAACTTTTTGTCACCTCCATAACCGAGAAACATATCCTTATTCCACTAAAGATAATTTTGACCAATGTCCAGTGATCCACTCCTGGATCACTATTGTACCCTCTTGCCAAATTCTTTGTGAGGTACACAATAGGTCTGGTACACATCATATCATACTTTATAGAACCTATGGCTGAGGCATAGGGAATGACTTTTCATTCTCTTTCTATTTTCCGCCGTGGTCGAGTTTTGAGTCTTTACTCAACTTCACACCTTGCAACACAGGCAAGAACTCCTTCTTTGACTGTTCCATTTTGAACTACTTCAAAATCTTGTCAATGTATGTACTCATTGAAAAATATATCAAGCGTCTTGATCTATCTCTATAGATCTTGATGCTCAATACGTAAGTAGCTTCACCGAGGTCTTTCTTTGAAAAACTCCTTTAAAACACTCCTTTATGTTTTCCAGAAAATTCTACATCATTTTCGATCAACAATATGTCATTCACATATACTTATCAGAAAGGTTGTAGTGCTCCCACTCACTTTCTTGTAAATACAGGCTTCACCGCAAGTCTGTATAAAACCATATGCTTTGATCACTTTATCAAAGCATATATTCCAACTCCGAGATGCTTGCACCAGTCCATAGATGGATCGCTGGAGCTTGCACACTTTGTTAGCACCTTTAGGATTGACAAAACCTTCTTGTTGCATCATATACAACTCTTCTTTAAGAAATCCATTAAGGAATGCAGTTTTGACATCCATTTGCCCGATTTCATAAAATGTGGCAATTGCTAACATGATTCCGACAGACTTAAGCATCGCTACGAGTGAGAAAATCTCATCGTAGTCAACATCTTGAACTTGTCGAAAACCTTTTGCGACAATTTGAGCTTTGTAGATAGTAACACTACTATCAGCGTCCGTCTTCCTTTTGAAAATCCATTTATTCTTAATGGCTCACCAATCATCGGGCAAGTCAATCAAAGTCCATACTTTGTTCTAATACATGGATCCCATCTCAGATTTTATGGCCTTAAGCCATTTCGCGGAATCTGGGTTCATCATCGCTTCCTCATAGTTCGTAGGTTCGTCATGGTCTAGTAACATGACTTCCAGAACAGGATTACCGTACCATTCTGGTGCAGAACATACTCTGGTTGACCTACAAGGTTCTGTAGTAACTTGATCTGAAGTTTCATGATCATCATCATTAACTTCCTCACTAATTGGTGTAGGCATCACTGGAACTGATTTCAGTGATGAGCTACTTTCCAATTCGAGAGAAGGTAAAATTACCACATCAAGTTCTACTTTCCTCCCACTCACTTCTTTCGAGAGAAACTCCTTCTCTAGAAAGGATCCACTCTTAGCAACAAAGATCTTGCCTTCAGATATGTGATAGTAGGTGTACCCAATAGTTTCTTTTGGGTATCCTATGAAGACACACTTCTCCAATTTGGGTTTGACCTTATCAGGCTGAAACCTTTTCACATAAGCATCACAACCACAAACTTTAAGAAACGACAACTTAGGTTTCTTGCTAAACCACAATTCATACGGTGTCGTCTCAACGGATTTTTAGATGGTGCCCTATTTAACGCGAATGCATCTGTCTCTAATGCATAACCCCAAAACGATAGTGGTAAATCGGTAAGAGACATCAGAGATCGCACCATATCTAATAAAGTATGGTTACGATGTTCGGACACACCATTATGCTGTGGTGTTCCAGGTGGCGTGAGTTGCGAAACTATTCGACATTGTTTCAATTGAAGGCCAAACTCGTAACTCAAATATTTCGTCTCCGCGATCAGATCATAGAAATTTATTTTCTTGTTATGATGATTCTCCACTTCACTCTGAAATTCTTTGAACTTTTCAAATGTTTTAGACTTGTGTTTCATTAAGTAGATATACTCATATATGCTCAAATCATCCGTGAAGGTCAGAAAATAACGATACCCGCCGCGAGCCTCAACACTCATCGGACCGCATACATCGGTATGTATTATTTCCAATAAGTCAGTGGCTCGCTCATTGTTCCAGAGAACGGAGTCTTAGTCATCTTGCCCATGAGGCATGGTTCGCAAGCATCAAGTGATTCATAATCAAGTGATTCCAAAAGTCCATCAGCATGGAGTTTCTTCATGCGCTTTACACCAATATGACCTAAATGGCAGTGCCACATATATAAGTTGCACTATCATTACTAACTTTGCATCTTTTGGCTTCAATATTATGAAGATGTGTATCACTACGATCGAGATTCAATAAACCATTTATATTGAGTGTATGACCATAGAAGGTTTTATTCATGTAGATAGAACAACAATTATTCTTTGACTTAAATGAATAACCGTATTGTAATAAACATGATCCAATCATATTTATGCTCAACGCAAATACCAAATAACATTTATTTTAGGTTCAACACTAATCCCGAAGGTAAAGGGAGTGTGTGATGGTGATCTTATTAACCTTAGAATCACTTCCAGCTCACATCATCACCTTGCCCTTAACTAGTCTCTATTTATTTTGCAAGTCCCGTTTCGAGTTACTAGTTTTAGCAACTGAACCAGTATCAAATACTGAGGGGTTGCTATAAACACTAGTGAAGTACACATCAATAACATGTATATCAAATATACCTTTGTTCACTTTGCCATCCTTCTTATCTGCCAAGTATCTAGGGCAGTTCCACTTCCAGTGACCATTTCCTTTGCAGTAGAAGCACTCAGTTTCAAGCTTGGGTCTAGCTTTGGGCTTCTTCATGGGAGTGACAACTTGCTTGCCATTCTTCTTGAAGTTCCCATTCTTTCCCTTGCCCTTTTACTTTAAACTAGTGGTCTTGTCAACCATCAACATTTGATGCTTTTCTTGATTTCTACCTTCGTTGATTTCAGCATCACAAAGAGCTCGGGAATTGTTTTTGTCATCCCTTGCATATTATAGTTCATCAGGAAGTTCGAGTAACTTGGCAATAGTGACTAGAGAACTCTGTCAATCACTATCTTATCTGGAAGATTAACTCCCACTTGATTCAAGCGATTGTAGTACTCAGACATTCTGAGCACATGCCCATTGGTTGAGTTATTCTCCTCCATCTTGTAGGCAAAGTACTTGTCAGAGGTCTCATACCTCTCGACTCGGGCATGAGTCTGAAACACCAATTTCAGCTCTTGGAACATCTTATATGCTCCGTGGCATTCAAAACGTTTTTGAAGTCTTGGTTCTAAGCCGTAAAGCATGGCGCACTAAACTATCAAGTAGTCATCATACCGAGCTTTGCCAAACATTCATAACATCTGCATCTGCTCCTGCAATAGGTCCGTCACCTAGCGGTGCATCAAGGACATAATTATTCTGTGCAGCAATGAGGATAATCCTCACATCATGGAGCTAGTCCGCATTATTGCTACTAACATCTTTCAACAAAGTTTTCTCTAGGAACATATCATAAATAAAACGGGGAAGCTATACGCGAGCAATTGATCTACAACATAGATATGCAAATACTATCAGGACTAAGTTCGTGATAAACTAAAGTTCAATTAATCATATTACTTAAGAACTCCCACTTAGATATACATCCCTCTAATCATCAAAGTGATCACGTGACCCATATCAACTAAACCATGTCCGATCATCATGTGAGATGGAGTAGTTTTCAATGGTGAACATCACTATGTTGATCATATCTACTATATGATTCATGCTCGACCTTTCGGTCTCAGTGTTCCGAGGCCATATATGCATATGCTAGGCTCGTCAAGTTTAACCAAAAAAATCCTACGCACACGCAAGATCCATCTAGGTGATGCATAGCAACAAGAGGGGAGAGTGTTGTCCACGTACCCTGGTAGCCCGTAAGAGGAAGCGTTATGACAACGCGGTTGATGTAGTCGTACGTCTTCATGATCCAATCGATCCTAGCACCAAAGGTACAACACCTCCGCGATCTGCACACGTCCAGCTCGGTGATGTCCCATGAACTCTAGATCCAGCTGAGGTCGAGGAAGAGTTTCGTCAGCACGATGGCATGATGACGTTGATGATGAAGTTACTGACGCAGGGCTTCACCTAAGTTCTGCATTGATATGACCGAGGTGGAAATCTGTGGAGGGGGCACCGCACACGGCTAAACAATCAACTTGTGTGTCTATGTGGTGCCCCCTTCCCCGTATATAAAGTAGTTGAGGAGGGGAGGGCCGGCCCTCTCATGGCACGCCCAAGTGGGGAGTCCTACTCCTGGTGGGAGTAGGATTCCCCCTTCCCTAGTTGGAGTAGGAGAAGAAGGAAGGAGGAGAGAGGGACAGGGAAAGGGGGGCCGCCCCCCACCCCAATTCGGATTGGGCTTGGGAGGGGGGGCGCCCCCACCTTGGTCGCCTCCTCCTTTCTTCCACTAAGGCCCAATGACTCCCGGGGGGTTCCGGTAACTCCCAGGTACTCCGATAAATGCCCGAACTCACACGGAACCATTCCAATGTCCAAACATAGCCTTCCAATATATCAATCTTTATGTCTCGACCATTTCGAGACTCATCATGTCCATGATCACATCCGGGACTCCAAACTACCTGCGATACATCAAAACACATAAACTCGTAATACCGATCGTCACCAAACGTTAAGCGTGCGGACCCTATGGGTTCGAGAACTATGTAGACATGACAAAGATCACTTCCGGTCGATAACCAATAGCGGAACCTGGATGCTCATATTGGTTCCTACATACTCTATGAAGATCTTTATCGGTCAAACCGCATAACCACATACGTTGTCCCTTTGTCATCGGTATGTTACTTGCTCGAGATTCGATAGTCGGTTTCATCATATCTAGTTCAATCTCATTACCGGCAAGTCTCTTTACTCGTTCTGTAATGCATCATCCCGTAACTAACTCATTAGTCACATTGCTTGCAAGGCTTATAGTGATGTGCATTACCGAGAGGGCCCAGAGATACCTCTCCGATACACGGAGTGACAAATCCTAATCTCGATCTATGCCAACTCAACAAACACCATCAGAGACACCTGTAGAGCATCTTTATAGTCACCCAGTTATGTTGTGATGTTTGATAGCACACTAAGTGTTCCTCCGGTATTCGGGAGTTGCATAATCTCATAGTCATAGGAACATGTATAAGTTATGAAGAAAGCAATAGAAACAAACTAAATGATCATCGTGCTAAGCTAACGGATGGGTCAAGTCAATCACGTCATTCTCTAATGATGTGATCCCGTTAATCAAATGACAACTCATGTCTATGGTTAGGAAACTTAACCATCTTTGATTAACGAGCTAGTCAAGTAGAGGCATACTAATGACACTCAGTTTGTCTATGTATTCACACATGTACTAAGTTTCCGGTTAATACAATTCTAGCATGAATAATAAACATTTATCATGATATAAGAAATATAAATAACAACTTTATTATTGCCTCTAGGGCATATTTCCTTCATGTGCTGCTATTGGATATACTCTTGATGATCTTAAGGGCATTAGTCCCACTCTATGCCAGCACAAATAAAAATTGGAGAAAGACGGTAAACCGTTTGTTGATCACCAACAACGGTTAAATCCTAAGATGAAAGAAGTGGTGAGAAATGAAATACTAATACTTCTGGAGGCAAGTATAATTTATCCTGTTGCTGATAGTCAGTGGGTAAGTCCTGTCCATTGTGTCCCTAAGAAGGGAGGTATTACTGTTGTTCCTAATGATAAAGACGAATTGATCCCACAAAGAATGGTAATTGATTTCCGCAAATTAAATAAAGCTACTAGAAAGGATCATTTCCCTTTACCTTTTATTGATCAAATGCTAGAAAGATTATCCAAATATACAGATTTTGCTTTCTAGACGGTTATTCTGGTTTCTCTCGAATACCCGTGTCAAAAGAGGATCAGGAAAAGACCAGTGTTACCTGCCCTTTTGGTACCTTTGCTTATAGACATATGCCTTTTGGTTTATGTAATGCACCTGCTACCTTTCAAATATGTATGACTGCTATATTCTTTGACTTTTGTGAAAAGATTGTTGAGGTTTTCATGGATGATTTCTCCGTGTATGGAACTTCTTTTGATGATTTCTTAAGAAACCTTGATAGAGTTTTGCAGAGATGTGAAGGAACTAATCTTGTCTTGAATTGGGAGAAGTGCCACTTTATGGTTAATGAAGGTATTGTCTTGGGGCATAAAATTTCTGAAAGAGGTATTGAAGTTGATAAAGCTAAAGTTGATTCTATTGAAAAGATGCCGTGTCCTAAGGACATTAAAGGTATAAGAAGTTTCCTTGGTCATGCCGGTTTTTATAGGAGGTTCATTAAAGACTTCTCAAAAATTTCTAGGCCTCTGACTAATCTCTTACAAAAATATGTTCCTTTTGTCTTTGATGATGATTGTGTAGAAGCATTTGAAATACTTAAGAAAGCCTTGATTTCTACACCTATTGTTCAGCCGCCTGATTGGAATTTACCCTTTGAAATTATGTGTGATGCTAGTGATTATGCTTTAGGTGTTGTTCTAGGACAAAGAGTTGATAAGAAATTAAATGTTATCCAATATGCTAGTAAAACTCTAGACAATGCCCAAAGAAATTATGCTACTACTAAAAAAGAATTTTTAGCAGATGTATTTGCTTGTGATAAGTTCAGACCTTTTATTGTTGATTCTAAAGTAACTGTTCACACTGATCATGCTTCTATTAAATACCTTATGGAAAAGAAATATGCTAAACCTAGACTTACTAGATGGGTTCTCTTGATACAAGAATTTGATTTGCATACTGTTGATAGGAAGGGAGCTGAGAACCCCGTTGCAGACAACTTGTCTAGGTTAGAAAATGTTCTTGATGACCCACTCCCTATTGATGATAGTTTTCCTGATGAACAATTAGCTGTCATAAATGCTTCTCGTACTGCTCCATGGTATGCTGATTATGCTAATTACATTGTTGCTAAATTTATACCACCTAGTTTCACATACCAGCAAAAGAAAAGGTTTTTTTTATGATTTGAGACATTACTTCTGGGATGACCCACACCTTTATAAAGAAGGAGTAGATGGTGTTATTAGACGTTGTGTACTTGAGCATGAGCAGGAACAGATCCTACGCAAGTGTCACTCCGAGGCTTATGGAGGACACCACGCTGGAGATAGAATTGCACATAAGGTATTGCAATCCATTTTTATTGGCCTACTCTTTTCAAAGATGTTCGTAAGTTTGTCTTGTCTTGTGATGAATGTCAAAGAATTGGTAATATCAGTAGACGTCAAGAAATGCCTATGAACTATTCACTTGTTATTGAACCATTTGATGTTTGGGGCTTTGATTATATGGGACTGTTTCCTTCCTCTAATGGGTCTACACATATTTTAGTTGCTGTTGATTACGATACTAAGTGGGTAGAAGATATTCCAACTAGTAGTGCCAATCATAACACCTCTATTAAGATGCTTAAGGAAGTTATTTTTCTAAGGTTTGGAGTCCCTAGATACTAAATGACTGATGGTGGTTCACATTTTATTCATGGTGCTTTTCTTAAAATCCTTGCTAAGTATGATGTTAATCATAGAATTGCATCTCCATACCACCCATAGTCTAGTGGTCAAGTAGAACTGAGTAATAGAGAGATTAAATTAATTTTGCAAAAGACTGTTAATAGATCTAGAAAGAATTGGTCCAAGAAACTTGATGATGCAATATGGGCCTATAGAACCGCATATAAAAATCCTATCGGTATGTCTCCGTATAAAATGGTTTATGGAAAAGCATGTCACTTACCTCTCGAACTAGAACATAAGGCATATTGGGACATTAAAGAGCTCAATTATGATTTCAAACTTGCTGGTGAGAAGAGAATATTTGACATTAGCTCACTTGATGAGTGGAGAACCCAGGCCTATCAAAATGCCAAACTGTTTAAAGAAAAAGTTAAAAGATGGCATGAAAAAAGGATACAAAAGCGTGAGTTTAATGTAGGTGATTACGTTTTGTTATACAACTCTCATTTAAGATTTTTTGCAGGAAAACTCCTCTCTAAATCAGAAGGTCCTTACGTTATCGAGGAGGTCTATCGTTCCGGTGCCATAAAAATCAACAACTTCGAAGGCACAAATCTGAAGGTGGTGAACGGTTAAAGAATCAAACATTATATCTTAGGTAATCCCATAAATGTTGAAACCAATGTTATTGACACCGTAACCCCGGAGGAGTACATAAGGGAAACTTTCCAGAATGTTTCAGACTCCGAAAAGGAATAGGTATGTGGTACGGCAAGTAAACCGGCTCGAAAACAGTTCTAATAGCAATTTTTCTCCGTTTTGGAATACTTAAGAAAATAGGAAAATAAGAAGTAGTCCGGAAAGTACACGAGGCATCCACGAGGGTGGAGGGCGCGCCCTACCCCCCTTCCTCGTGGGCACCTCATGTGCCCTCTGGACTCCGTTTTCTTGCATGATATTTCTTTTGGTCTCCATGGAGGAAGATGAAGAAGTTACCTCTCGTCTCCAAGCCAGATTTATGATGGAGGAACTCCAGAGCTCAGCAATTCCAAATTCGGTCATCCCTCCCAATGCTAGATTTCTTTCTTATGAAAATATGAAAAAGAGTGTTACTTGTTCTCCCGCAGCTATGCAACATCCATGGGTGAAAGAAGCTTTAGCCGTCGCGGGTAAACTCCGAAAGGAAACAATGGATCTTAAGAAGCAAGTCAATAAGCTCGAGGAAGAGAACCATATCCTAAGGGGCATCATCGCCAAAATATATCACATCATTACCTCCGAAGAAACAGATATAAACACATGGGTATGGGCACTCCCCTTGGAAACTTCCAAGCTTGGGGGAGGCGCTCGGTATCGTATCACCATCACACTTCTATCTTTACCATTTTTCATAGTTCGATCCTTTTGGTTATATCTTGATCTAGTAGAATAAAGTTTAGGATGATCTTGCTTTGAGTTTTTGTATTCATCCTTATCTATGTAATCGAGTCCGTGAGCTATATATAATAAGGATTAGTCTTGAGTCGAGGGCTTAGTTATCTTGCTATGATCTTAAGGGAAAAAAAGAAAAAAGAAAGAATAAAAAGAAATAAAGAGATCATATTGATCTTATGGAGAGTAATGACTTCACATATAAAGAGTATGATGAATAAAAGTTGTTGAGAGTTGACAAACATAGTTTTGGTCATCGTTGCAATTAATAGAAAGTAATAAAGAAAGAGAGGTTTTCACATATAAATATACTATCTTGGACATCTTTTATGATTGTGAGCACTCATTAAAATATCAAATGCTAAAAAGTTGATGTTGGACAAGGAAGACAACGTAATGGGTTATGTTTTCTTATATCCGAAATAAATTATATTGTCATGGATCATCCAACATGTCGAGCTTGCCTTTCCCCCTCATGCTAGCCAAATTCTTTGCACCAAGTAGAGATACTACTTGTGCTTCCAAATATCCTTAAACCCAGTTTTGCCATGAGAGTCCACCATATCTACCTATGGATTGAATAAGATCCTTCAAGTAAGTTGTCATCGTTGCAAGCAATAAAAAATTGCTCTCTAAATATGTATGATCTATTAGTGTGGAGAAAATAAGCTTTATACGATCTTGTGATATGGAAGAAATAAAAGCGACAGACTACATAATAAAGGTCCCTATCACAAGTGGCAATATAAAGTGATGTTCTTTTGCATTAAGATTTTGTGCATCCAACCATAAAAGCACATGACAACCTCTCCTCCCCTCTGCGAAGGGCCCATCTTTTATTTTTGTCCTATACCTTATACAAGAGTCATGGTGATCTTCACCTTTCCTTTTTACATTTTATCCTTTGGCAAGCACTGTGTGTTGGAAAGATCCTGATATATATAGCTAATTGGATGTGGGTTTTCATAAACTATTATTGTTGACATTACCCTTGAGGTAAAAGGTTGGGAGGCAAAACTATAAGCCCCTATCTTTCTCTGTGTCCGATTAAAACTTCATACCCATAAGTATTGCGTGAGTGTTAGCAATTGTGAAAGACTAAATGATAGTTGAGTATGTGGACTTGCTGAAAAGCTCTTATATTGACTCTTTCCGATGTTATGATAAATTGCAATTGCTTCAATGACTGAGATTATAGTTTGTTAGTTTTCAATGAAGTTTCCGATTCATACTTTTCATTGTGAATAGATTGTTACTTTAGCATAAGAAATCATATGACAACATATATATATGTTGCTGTTCTAAGAATGATCATGATGCCCTCATGTCCGTATTTTATTTTATCGACACCTATATCTCTCAACATGTGGACATATTTTTCGATATCGGCTTCCGCTTGAGGACAAGCGAGGTCTAAGCTCGGGGGAGTTGATACGTACATTTTGCATCATGCTTTTATATCGATATTTATTGCATTATGGTTTGTTATTACACATTATGTCACAATACTTATGCCTTTTCTATCTTATTTTACAAGGTTTACATAAAGAGGGAGAATGCCGACAGCTGGATTTCTGGGCTGGAAAAGGAGCAAATATTAGAGACCTATTCTGCACAACTCCAAAAGTCCTGAAACTCCACGAAAGTCAGTTTTGGAATATATTAAAAATATTGGGCAAAGAAAGCACCAGAGGGGAGCCAGCCACCGTCCACGAGGGTGGGGGCGCGCCCTACCCCCTGGGCATGCCCCCTGCCTCGTGGGCTACCTGGCAGCCCCCGATGCCCATCTTTTGGTATAGGGTGTCTTTTGCCCTTGAAAAAAAATAAGAAGGAAGCTTTTGGGACGAAGCGCCACCGTCTCGAGGTGAAACCAATTAGGGCTCCGGTGGAGCTATTCTACCGGGGAAACATCCCTCCGGGAGGGGGAAATCGTCACCATCATCATCACCATCGATCCTCTCATCGGGAGGGGGTCAATCTCCATCAACATCTTCACCAGCACCATCTCCTCTCAAACCCTAGTTCATCTCTTGTATCCGATCTTTGTCTCAAAACCTTAGATTGGTACATGTGGGTTGCTAGTAGTGTACATTACTCCTTGTAGTTGATGCTAGTTGGTTTATTCGGTGGAAGATTATATGTTCAGATCCTTTATGCATATTAATACCCCTCTGATTATGAACATGAATATGATTTGTGAGTAGTTACGTTTGTTCCTGAGGACATGGGAGAAGTCTTGCTATAAGTAGTCATGTGAATTTGGTATTCGTTCCATATTTTGATGAGATGTATGTTGTCTTTCCTCTAGTGGTGTTATGTGAACGTTGACTACATGAAACTTCTCCATAATTTGGGCCTAGGGGAAGGCATTGGGAAGTAATAAGTAGATGATGGGTTGCTAGAGTGACAGAAGCTTAAACCCTAGTTTATGCGTTGCTTCGTAAGGGGCTGATTTGGATCCACATGTTTCATGCTATGGTTAGGTCTACCTTAATTCTTCTTTCGTAGTTGCAGATGCTTGCGAAGGGGCTTAATCATAAGTGGGATGCTTGTCCAAGGAAGGGCAGTACCCAAGCACCGGTCCACCCACATATCAAATTATCAAAGTAACGAACACGAATCATATGAGCATGATGAAAACTAGCTTGACGATAATTCCCATGTGTCCTCGGGAGCGCTTTCCTTTATATAAGAGTTTGTCCAGGCTTGTCCTTTGCTACAAAAAGGATTGGGACACCTTGCTGAACCTTTTTTTTACTTTTATTACTTGTTGCCCGTTACGAATTACCTTATCTCAAAACTATCTATTACCGATAATTTCAGTGCTTGCAGAGAATACCTTACTGAAAACTGCTTGTCATTTCCTTCTTCTCCTCGTTGGGTTTGACACTCTTACTTATCGAAAGGACTAAGATAGATCCCCTATACTTGTGGGTCATCACGTGACGTTCTCTTGCACTAAGGAATTGAGCATGCAAACAAATAAGCGCATGGCAACCTCTGCTTCCCTCTGCGAAGGGCCTATCTTTTACTTTTATGTATTTACTTTTATGCAAAGAGTCAAAGTTTTCCTTCTATTCCTTTTTATTTTCTCTTTTGGCAAGCATCATGTGGTGAGGAAAGATCTAGGCACATATGTCCAGTTGAATATAGATATCCTGAGTTATTATTGTTGACATCACCCTTGAGATGTCCGATTGAAACGTTTTTCTCATGGGTACAAGGTGAGTGTTAGCAATCATAGAAGACTATATGATGGTTGAGTATGTGGACTTGCGTAAAGGCTCCGACACGTGACCCTTCCTGAAAAGATGATGAATTGTAGTTGCAAAGTTGACTAAGAACATAGTTTGTTGGTTTCTAATAGAGTTTTTGCTTTATACTTCGATTATGTGATGAACTATTACTTATTCATGAGAAGTATATGATAAAAGTTCTATGATAAAAGTCTTATGTTTAATTTTGTTGCTACTATAATAATCAACATGGTGCCTTGTTCGATGCTTCTATGTCTGTATTTTGTTTTATCGACACCTCTCTCTCAAAGCATGTGGACATGTTTTTCGATTTTCGTTTTCGCTTGAGGAGAAGCAAGGTCTAAGCTTGGGGGAGTTGATACGTCCATTTGGCATCACATTTTCTTACTGTTATTTATAATGTTTTTATCCATAATAATGCTTTTTGGAGTAATTCTAATGTCTTTTCTCTCATAATTTGCAAGGAACACACCAAGAGGGAGAATTCCGGCAGCTGGAAATCTGGACCTGGAAAAGCTACGTCAGGCCACCTATTCCGCACAACTCCAAATGAGATGAAACTTTACGCAGATTTTTTATAGATTATTTAAGAAATACTAGAGCCAATAAACACCAGAGGGGGGCCACCAGGTGGGCACAACCCACCTGGGCGCGCCAGGACCCCTTGGCGTGCCCAGGTGGGTTGTGGCCTCCTCAGCCCACCTCCGGTGCCCATCTTCTGGTATAGAAGTCATTTTGACCTAGAAAAAATAAGGAGAGGACTTTCGGGACAAAGCGCCGCTGCCTCGAGGCGAAACTTGGGTAGGAGCACTTTTGCCCTCCGGCGGAGCGATTCTGCCGGGGGAACTTCCCTCCCGGAGGGGGAAATCATCGTCATTATCATCACCAACAACTCTCCCATATTGGGGAGGGCAATCTGCATCAACATCTTTAACATCACCATCTCATCTCAAACCCTAGTTCATCTCTTGTATGCAATCTTGTTACCCGAACTATAGATTGTTGCTAGGGGTGACTAGTAGTGTTGATTACATCTTGTAGTTGGTTACTATATGGTTTATTTGGTGGAAGATTATATGTTCAGATCCAATATGATATTTAATACCCCTCTGATCTTGAGCATGCTTATTATTCGTGAGTAGTTACTTTTGTTCTTGAGGTCACGGGAGAAATCATGTTGCAAGTAATCATGTGAATTTGATATGTGTTCAATATTTTGATAGTATGTATGTTGTGATCCCCTTAGTGGTGTCATGTGAACATCGACTACATGACACTTCACCATACTTGGGCCTAAGGGAATGCATTATCGAGTATTAAATAGATGGTGGGTTGCAAGAGCGACAGAAACTTAAACCCCAGTTTCTGCACTATTCTGTAAGGGACCGATTGGATCCTAGAGTTTAATGCTATGGTTAGAATTTATTCTTAATACTTTTATATTAGTTGCAGATGCTTGCGGGAGGGTTAATCATAAGTAGGAGGTTTGTTCAAGTAAGAACTTCACCTAAGCACCGGTCCACCAACATATCGAATTCTCAAAGTAGTGAACACAAATCAAACCAACATGATGAAAGTGACTAGATGAAATTCTCGTGTACCCTCAAGAACACTTTGCTTATTATAATAGACCGTTTTGGCTTGTCCTTTGACTCAAAAGGATTGGGCTACCTTGCTGCATACTTGTTACTATTATTGTTACTTGCTCGTTACAAATTATCTTGCTATCAAACTACTTGCTACTTACAATTTTAGCACTTGCAGACATTACCTTACTGAAAACTACTTGTCATTTCCTTCTGCTCCTCGTTGGGTTCGACACTCTTATCGAAAAGAGCTACAATTGACCCCCCTATACTTGTGGGTCATCAATTCCCCAACAGTGGCATCCGAGCCAGGTCTATGCATTGATGATATGCATGAGTAGAACATAGAGAGTTGTGGGCGATAATAGTCATACTGCTTACCACCAACGTCTTATTTTGATTCGGCGGTATTGTTGGATGAAGCAGCCCGGACCAAACTTACATGACCACATTCATGAGACTGGTTCCACCGACAGACATGCAACTTGTTTTGCATAAAGGTGGCTAGCGGGTGTCTGTTTCTCCAACTTTAGTTGAATCGAATTTGACTATGGCCAGTCCTTGTTGAAGGTTAAAACAATACACTTGACGAAAAATCGTTGTGGTTTTGGTGCATAGGTAAGAATTGTTCTTGCTAGAAGCCCATAGCAGCCACGTAAAACTTGCAACAACAAAGTAGAGGACGTCTAATTTGTTTCTGCAGGGCATGTTGTGATGTGATATGGTCAAGACATGATGTTTTGTAAAAGTTATCGGCAACTGGAAGGAGCCTTATGGTTGTCGCTTTATTGTATGAAATGCAACCGGCATGTAATTGCTTTACTTTATCACTATGCGGTAGCGATAGTTGTTGAAGCAATAGTGGGCAAGACGACAACGATGCTACGTTGGAGATCAAGGTGTCAAGCCGGTGACGATGGAGATCATGACGGTGCTTTTGAGATGGAGATCAAAGGCACAAGATGATGATGGCCATATCATGTCACATATTTTGATTGCATGTGATGTTTATATTTTATGCATCTTATTTTCCTTAGTACGGCGGTAGCATTATAAGATGATCTCTCACTAAATTTCAAGGTATAAGTGTTCTCCTGAGTATGCACCGTTGCTATAGTTCGTCGTGCCGAGACACCATGTGATGATCGGGTGTGATAAGCTCTACGTTCACATACAACGGGTGCAAGCCAGTTTTGCACACGTAGAATACTCGTGTTAAACTTGACGAGCCTAGCATATGCAGATATGGCCTCGGAACACTAAGACCGAAAGGTCGAGTGTGAATCATATAGTAGATGATCAACATAGTGATGTTTACCATAGAAAGCTACTCCATCTCATGTGATGATCGGACATGGCTTAGTACGGCGGTAGCATTATACGCTATTACAGGATGCTGCTAACGCGACACTACGACCAGAGACCCTTCGAGAAACTGTGTGTGATTGATACGTCTCTGTCGTATCTACTTTTCCAAACACTTTTGCCCTTGTTTTGGACTCTAACTTGCATGATTTGAATGGAACTAACCCGGACTGATGCTGTTTTCAGCAGAATTGCCATGGTGTTATTTTTGTGTAGAAATAAAAGTTCTTGGAATGACCTGAAAATCAATGGAGAATTATTTTGGAATATATAAAGAATACTGGAAGAAGAATCCATGTCAGGGGGCCTCCACCTGTCCGCGAGGGTGGGGGGCGCGCCTACCCCCCTGGGCGCGCCCCCTGCCTCATGGGCCACCTGTCGTTCCACCGACCTCAACTCCAACTCCATATATTCGTGTTCGGGGAGAAAAAAATCAGAGAGAAGGATTCATCGCGTTTTCGATACGGAGCCGCCGCCAAGCCGTAAACTCTCTCGGGAGGGCTGATCTGGAGTCTGTTTGGGGCTCCGGAGAGGGGAATCCATCGCCATCGTCATCATCAACCATCCTCCATCACCAATTTCATGATGCTCACCACCGTGCGTGAGTAATTCCATCGTAGGCTTGCTGGACGGTGATGGGTTGGATGAGATTTATCATGTAATCGAGTCAGTTTTGTTAGGGTTTGATCCCTAGTATCCACTATGTTCTGAGATTGATGTTGCTATGACTTTGCTATGCTTAATGCTTGTCACTAGGGCCCGAGTGCCATTATTTCAGATCTCAACCTATTATGTTTTCTTCAATATATGAGAGTTCTTGATTCTATCTTGCAAGTCTATAGTCACCTACTATGTGTTATGATCCGGCAGCCCCGAAGTGACAATAATTGGGACCACTCCCGGTGATGACCGTAGTTTGAGGAGTTCATGTATTCACTATGTGTTAATGCTTTGGCCTGGTACTCTATTAAAAGGAGGCCTTAATATCCTGTAGCGACCTGACCCAAATGGATCGAAGTCTCTGTGCTTAAGTGTCATCCAGGATCGGTATGCTGACACACACATTACTCAAGGAATTATAACAGAGTTCAGTCACACACTTTATTACATCAAGGTCCTCAAAAGTGTTTATTACAACAATATGGCCAAAGGCCATCTAAGTAAAAATAACTGCGGAAGCATTGAAGGTAAATGAGTCCATCCAACTCCACGGCAAACAGAGTGTAGAACAGCGACCTATCGCACCTTTAATCTTCGTTGAAAAAGTCTGCAACATGAGACGTTGTAGCCATGTAGGTCAGCACATGGAATATGTTGGCAATTTCACCCTGTAGAATAATAATGGAAATAAACTATCTCTATATGCAAATTTAGCTGGTGGAGGCTCTAAGTTTAATTTTTGCATAAAGCAAATTTTACCCTACAACAAAGGAATAATTTTTTATTACTACTAAGTTAAAATGCCATTAATGAGAAGGTTCCTCCAACTCAATCCCAAAATTCCCAAGTTATTAGTAACCCAATAATTTCATTAAATAGAGTGATGAGATCAACCAATAATTCGCTTCTAGATACTCAAGATGTCCGTAACCGGGGACACGGCTAATCATGATTAGTTTGTACACTCTGCAGAGGTTTGCGCACTTTTTCCCACAAGACTTGACCACCTCCATGATCGGAAGATCGAGACATAGCCTTTCTGAAGTGTTTCCTCCAAACCCTGGGTAGACCGGTACACCTACTTTCCCCTACATCAGCTAGTCTACCACGGAAAGAGGTCACACGACTTACTCAACTATGCCAGAGCCCATAATGGCTTGTGGCTGCACACAAAAGTTTCTAGGCATGAAATATCTTATGATCCCTTTGAGCGTGGGTGGCAGACCTAGGGTAATCACACAGGTACTACGGGATTCCCCTTGGGCAAGAACTGGTTTCTCCAGGTGCCCCAAACAATCCACCCAGATGTGTATTAAAGTTGACACCTTATGTTGTCCCAAAATTATTATCTCTCACAACTTGCATGGATCACACATACCAATCCCCGTCTACGAGCATGGCTAAGCAATATATGATATAACAAATATTCCCGGGGTGATCAAAGGTCATAGGTTCCTACCACATGAACTATAAAGCATGACCACATATTCCCAATCCTACTCATGCAATCTTTGAGGGTGAAACTAATGCATAGTAAAAACTGGGTATTGAAAAGTATGATCAAAGTGTGAACTTGCCTTGCTAATGATCGTTGAACTCTAAAGATTTGTAGTAGCAAGCCTCACACTCCGGATGATCTAGCGTAAGCAAGTAATAACATACATAAGCATACAAGCAAGGAATCAAAAAGAAAACAAAGAGAGGACTTTGGAAAACTTCAAAAACAACCAAATAAAGTTTCTGTATAGAACACAATTTTACAGCAACAAAAATAAATGGTTTTGGTTTTAACAAAAAGTACACGTGACGATCTTTGATTTGCCAAAATAATCACCTAAAACGGAGTTATGAAACTCGAGATACGGCCTAACAAAATTTGAATTCAGATTTGTTTGAATTCAAATTTTAAAATTTTCAAAAATATTTTTCGTTTAGTTCTCTAGATAGATGAGATTTCTATGAACTAGTAGGAAAAAGAATCAACTAAATCAGGTCTATAGACTAAAAGATATACAAGAAAGAAGATTTGGTAAAGAATCTAAATTTAGAAAAATTCCTGAAAAAGAAAAAAAATTCGGCCAGAGACAAGTGGTGCTCTGTGATTCACTGCCTGGGTGCTCACCGGACTTGTCACCGGAGACGAGGAAGAAGGTGGCTCCGGTGTGCTTCGGCGAAGGACGCGTGCGGAACGATGTAGAGGACGATGAGGTGAACCACTTGCACAAGTTGTGGTTGTAGATTGCTTCCTGTACACACAGCGAGAGGTCGCCGGAATTCGTGAACTCCGGCGAGCAATTGGAGAGGTTAGAGAGAGGGAAAAACTCCATAAGGAGAGGGCTTCGGACAAGGGGTGAGAGGGGCTCCCAGGGGTGCTTTATATAGGGCTTGGGGAGGTCTGGAGATGAGCTGAGCGTTGCCGACTTTATGATGTTAATGGTGGCTGTTACTTGGGCCTCTAATGGCCATTAGAGGGGGAATTAAGGCGGACTAGTGAAGGGGAAAAGGTAGAGGGAGGTGATGGGAATTGATTCAGAGGGGTTTTGGAGCGAGGGAGAGGAGGGGAGGGGTGGGGCGCTAGGGTGGGGTGTTGCCTGATGTGTGCGTACATGTTTCTGTAACGAACAGAGAGGAGGAAGAAGGAGATAGCGCCTGGGCCTGGGCCTGCTGGGCTGCATTTTTTAAACGTTTTTTACAGAAGCAATGAAACACCGAAAATACAAATAAAAGTTAGCCTAAAAATCCCAGAAAATTCACATAGTAATATGGTCTTATATATGACCTGGTGAACTTTTATCCGGCCTAAAATGCAAGTTTTCAAAAATAAACTTTTTGCTATGCTAATAAAATAAATTGCAAATAAAACTCAACAAATATATTTTGGTTCCAAATTCAATTTCCAATATTTTCTTTTCCGATTTTGAAGAAGTCGTTTTATCTTCTCTGTTTATTTTATTTTTTGATATAATGGAAATGAATTGTTTTGGTGAAACCAAATTTGATCCATATCCCAACTTTGAAATTTCAAAAGTAGGTTTTGGGGAAACTTCCAACTCTCTCTTTTGGTCCTTGAGTTGCTCAAAGTTCCTTGGATAAAAAATCAAATAATACAAATGGGGCAAAAATGCATAAATCATGGATGCATATGAATGATCTATTTATAAACATCCAAATTGAAAATTGGGATGTTACATATCCCTTAGTTTCCACTAGGACCCCACTGCCACGGGAGGGTAGGACAAAATATGTCATGCAAGTTCTTTTCCATAAGCACGTATGACTATATTCGGAATACATGCCTACATTACATTGACGAATTGGAGCTAGTTCTGTGTCACCCTAGGTTATGATTGTTACATGATCGATCACATCCGGCATAATTCTCCATCACCGATCCATTGCCTACGAGCTTTCCATATATTGTTCTTCGCTTATTTACTTTTCCGTTGCTATTGTTACAATCACTATAAAACACCAAAAATATTACTTTTGCTACCGTTACTTTTGCTATCGTTACCATTACTATCATATTACTTTGCTACTAAATACCTTGCTGCAGATATTAATTTTCCAGGTGTGGTTGAATTGATAACTCAACAGCTAATACTTGAGAATATTCTTTGACTTCCCTTGTGTCGAATCAATAAATTTGGGTTGAATACTCTACCCTCGAAAATTGTTGCTATCCCCTATACTTGTGGGTATCAAGACTATTTTTTGGCACCGTTGCCGAGGAGCATAGCTCTATTCTTTGAGTCACTTGGGATTTATATCTGTTTATCATTATGAAGAACTTGAGAGATCCAAAAACCAAGATTTATCCCTCAACTTTGAGGGGAGGTAAGGAACTGCCATCTAGCTCTGCACTTGATTCACCTTCTGTTTTGAGTAAACTTGCGACACCTAAACCTGCTTCTGCTATTAATTCTGATATGTCGCATTTTATTGATGATGCCACTTCTGCTATGCATGATACTTATGATGAAACCACTTCTATGCTTGATACTACTGTGCCACTTGGTGAATTTCTTGATGAACAACTTGCTAGGGCTAGAGAGAATGAAATTATTGAAACTGATAATATTGATGAAAGTGATGATGAAGGTTCTTCCCCTAGATATGAATTACCTGTTGTGCCTAAGGGCTATGTTATGGATGAAGAAACTGCTAGAGATTTTCTTGCTTGCAATGATAGAAGTGATCTTAAGAAATTATTAGCTAAGCTGAAACAAAAAGCTCTGAACGCTAGAATGAAATATGATCCTACTTATGCTACTTCACCTATCTTTGTTACTGATAAGTATTATGATTTCTCTGTCGACCCTGACATAATTACTTTGGTTGAATCTGATCCTTTTTATGGCTATGAATCGGCACATCTTACTAAATTAAATGATATAGCCACCCTATTCACTAACGATGAGAGAACTCGCTACTTTTATATCCTTAAAATATTTCCATTCTCATTAAAGGGTGATGCTAAGATATGGTTTAACTCTCTTGATCCTGGTTGTGTGCGTAGTCCCCAGGATATGATTTATTACTTCTCTGCTAAATATTTCCCCACTCATAAGAAACAAGCTGCTTTGAGGGATATGTATAATTTTGTGCAAATTGAAGAAGAGAGTCTCCCACAAGCTTGGGGGAGGCTTCTCCAATTACTTAATGCTTTGCCTGATCATCGTCTTAAGAAAAATGAAATACTTGATATCTTTTATAATGGACTAATCGATGCATCCAGAGACCACTTGGATAGTTGTGCTGGTTGTGTTTTCAGGGAAAGACTACCAGATGAAGCGGGAATTCTATTGAATAATATGTTGACTAATGAAAATAATTGGACACTTCCTGATCCAATTCCTGAACCAACTCCTGAGCCAACTCCGAAGAAAAGGGGTATTCTATTTCTCAGTCCTGAAGATATGCAAGAGGCAAAGAAATCTATGAAATAAAAATGTATTAAAGCTGAAGATGTTAAGAATTTACCTCCTATTAAAGAAATACATGGTCTTAATTTACTGCCTGTTGAAGAAACATAAGGTCTTGATAACCCGACACAAGTAGTAAAGGTAAATTCTCTCTATAGATATGATAAAGCTAAAATCCCTCCTACTATGTTTGCTAGCCAATGCTTAGATGAGTTTGATAACTTTATGGTTAAGCAAGAAGACTTCAATGCTTATTTTGGTAGACAATTAAAACATAATGCTCATATGATTGAACACTTGAGTGATTATATGGCTAATGTTAAAGGTGAACTTAAACTTATTAGTAAACATGCTTCTATGGTTACAACTCAAGTAGAACAAGTACTTAAAGCTCAGAATGATTTGCTCAATGAATTGAATAGTAAAAATAATAATGTTGTTAGAGTTGTGACTAGAGGTGGTAAAATGACTCAGGAACCTTTGTATCCCGAGGGCCATCCTAAGAGAATTGAGCAAGATTCTTATAGAACTAATATTGATGCACATAGTCCTTCTAAAAGGAAGAAAAAGAAAAATGACAGGACTTTGCATGCTTCTAGTGAACCTTTTATTGACACACCTGAGAATCCCAATGATATTTCTATTTTTGATGCTGAAACACAATCTGGTAATGAACATGAACCTAGTGATAGTATTAATAATGATGTTCATGTTGATGCTCAACCTAGCAATGATAATGATGTAGAGATTGAACATGTTGTTGATCTTGATAACCCACAATCAAAGAATCAACGTTATGATAAGAGGGATTTTGTTGCTAGGAAGCACGGTAAAGAAAGAGAGCCATGGGTTCAGAAACCCATGCCCTTTCCTCCTAAACCATCCAAGAAAAAGGATGATGAGAATTTTGAGCGCTTTGCTGAAATGATTAGACCTATCTTTTTGCGTATGCGATTAATTGATATGCTCAAAATGAATCCTTATGCTAAGTACCTGAAAGAAATTGTTACTAATACAAGAAAGATACCGGAAGCTGAGATTTCCACCATGCTTGCTAATTATACTTTTAAGGGTGGAATACCTAAGAAACTTGGAGATCCAGGAGTACCAACTATACCATGCTCCATTAAAAGAAACTATGTTAAAACTGCTTTATGTGATCTTGGAGCCGGTGTCAGTGTTATGCCTCTCTCTTTATATCATAGACTTGATTTGAACAAGTTGACACCTACTGCAATATCTTTGCAAATGGCTGATAAATCAACTGCTATACCTATCGGTATTTGTGAGGATGTGCCTGTTGTGGTTGCAAACGTTACTATTTTAACAGACTTTGTTATTCTTGATATTCCCGAGGATGATAGTATGTCTACACTACAAAAAAGACACATCCGTGACATTTTGGGCCGAACGAATTTTTTTTCTGTCATACATATGACACTTCTATGACGATAATTGTGACAAAACCCGGTATCATCATAGATGTGGTGGGCTCCTACTTCTATGACAAAAAATCATGACCGAAAATGGGCTTTTCGTCCTGGGCAGGCTGGAGATGCAGCTGCATGACATTCTTTGGGCCGTCCATGATGGAAAAAACCATGGTAGAAGAGAGGGCGAGGAAAATTTCGGGGAGTTCCCGGTTATGGTGGGAGGTCGGGGGCCGAGCGATGCGTGTTTCTCTCATACATGTACGCGCGTGTGTGCGAGGCATTGGCTCTAACTAAACTCAAGCGAGGCGTTGGGCTCTAACTGAACCCGAGCGATTGCACTGCAGGCTACACGTTACTGAACCCGAGCGATCGATCAATGGCTGTTAACTGAACCCGATCGAGCGATCGCTACTGCTGCTAACTGAAGCCGATCGATGTTGCCTCTGGATGAATAGTGAGCATTGCGGGGGGGGGGGGGGGGGGTTGGATGAACAGTCCTGGTGGGGGTGGATGAACATGACCCTGTGGTGTTGCCTCTGGATGAACAGGACCCCGATCGATCGAGCCGGTTGGGGCTGGATGAACAGGACCACCCCGTGGAGGGCAGGATGAACAGTAGACGATGGAGGGCAGGATGAACAGTAGCCCGTGGAGGGGTGGTTGAACAGTAGCCCATGGAGAGGGCTGGTTGAACAGTAGCCGGTGGAGTAGCGCACGGTGGAGGCTGGATGAACAGGAGCTCGTGGATGAACAGTCGCAGGTGGAGGCTGGAGGAGGTCGACGGTGGATGAACAGTAGCTCGTGGAGGCTGGAGGGGGTTGACGGTGGAGATGAACAGTATCCCGTGAAGTCCCGTTTTGCAGTACGCCACACCCCTCCCGATGAACAGGACCCCCGTTTCGACCGTAGCGCTCCAACACAAGTCTGTTTCATCCGTTTTGCGGTACGCCACACCCCTCCTGATCAATAGGACCCCTGTTTCGACCGTAGGAGGTCCGTTTCCTCCGTTTTGCGGTACACCAGCCCCTCCTAATGAACAGGATCCCGTTTCGAACGTGGCCGGTCGAATACAAGGCAGTTTCCTCCGTTTCGCGGTACGCCAGGCCTCGTTTCCATCGCCTATTCCGTCCAAGCCCTCCTGATGAACGCGACGCATTCCATTGCCTCCCCATGAACACGACGCATTCCGTTGCCTCCCCATGAACACGACGACGACGCTGTTTCTCCGTTCCGACCCAGCCATGTACACGAGCCCTGGCCGTACATATGCGCGAGTAGGCGTTCGAGACCCCGCTCGTATGTACACATACGTGGCCGTATTTTCTTTCTTGCACCCTAGCCGCTGTACGTACGTGTACATGCTACGTGCGCGCCTCTACTACGACACGTGCGTGCCTCTACATCGACCAGTATATATGTACGTACACGTTCGCGACCAGAATGACAACGCTACATACGCTTCGACCAGGTGGGTCCCGACTGTCAGGCACTTCCTTGCGTGCGAAGATGTAGTTGGTGGGTCCCAGCAGTCAGGGGAAAATGTTTTTTTCGCGAAATACGGTGGCCCGTCCGGTGGGTCCCCATTGCCAGGTGGAGGAATAATTTTTTTGCGCGTAATAAGGAGGCACTTCCTTGCTGCGGCCGTGGACCCAGCTATCATCGTCTCCACGCACAGTGCTCTTCTGATGGAAGTCGGGTGTTGACCACATTGACCACGCCGCGCCGAGAGCACCACGGCGGTGGACGACGGCGAGTCCTAGGAAGGGGACGACGCGGAGCCGGGGAAGATGCGGCAGTGGAAGCCCGCGCGGAGAGGAGTACGAGGGTTCACTGGTTCGGCTGCAGTGTGAGGCTGCCGTCGCCGTAGGGCCTGGCCAGCGGTGGGAATAGTAGGGGTGGTGAGGCCTCCGCGGCAGCACAGCCGGCCACGGGAGGCAGGAGCATGCGGTACGACCGACGCTGCTTTGGGCGGCTGGAGCAAGAAGACCAGAGGTTGAAGAAGCACTACGGCCGTTGGATGGACATCGTACGGTCACTGGAGGTAGAATTGTTCATATTGGCTAAGTTGACAAAGCCCTTTGTCCCCATGAACTTAGTAGGCCCACAAGTCAGCCTCCCACCAAGGTGGGTTCCAGCTAGCCAGGGGAGTATTCATTTTTTTTGTGCGTAATAAGGAGGCACTTCCGGTGGGTCCGAGCTGACAACAGGGGGAATATTTTTTTCACGAAATACGGTGGCCCGTCCGGTGGGTCCCAGCAGTCAGGGGGAAATGATTTTTTTTCACAAAATACTGGTGGCCTGTCCGGTGGGTCCCCACTGTCAGGTGGATGGATAATTATTTTCCGCGTAATAAGGAGGCACTTCCTTGCGGCTGCCGTGGACCCAGCTGTCAGCCTCTCCATGTACAGTACTCCTTCGATGGAAGTTGGTCGTTGACCACATTGACCACGCCGCATCGAGAGCACCACAGCGGTGGACGACGGCGAGGCATAGGAAGGGGACAACGCGGTGCCGTCGAAGACGCGGCAGTGGATGCCCACACGGAGAGGAGTACGATCGTTCACCGGTTCGGCTGCGGTGTGAGGCTGGCGTCGCCGCAGAATAACAGGGGGTGTGGGTGAGTAGAGGGATGCCCTGGCCAGCGGTGGGAGTAGTAGGGGGCGTTGAGGCCTGCGCGGCAGCATAGCTAGCCACGGGAGGCGGGAGTAGGCGGTCCTGCCGGCGCTGCTTTGGCGGCTGGAGCAAGAAGATCAGAGATTGAAGAAACACGACGGCCGTTGGATTGACATCCAACGGTTACGTCTGCTAGAATCGTTTGTTGACGTATATAATAACTAAAAAAAATCTTGCATACGCGTCAACTAAATAGGCCCACAAGTCAGACCACTCCCACTTTTTTTAATAATTTATATATAGCTCATGGCAACTTCTTATGCAATTTATTGCATTTGTTTTTTCGGTTGGCCAGGGCCAATTTCGCATATTTCTGTGGGTTCCAAACTATTTTTAATACCGAAATGTCTAGCCAGATTTAAAGTACTTTGAAGATATATTTAAATTAGGTTAATGCCCAGTGAAATAGGAATCTGAAAATGTAATAAAATTCAGAAATTATAAAGTAATTGCCAATTTGTCATCTGTTTTTATATTTAAAACCCATTTCATATTACTTTCAAGATTTGCAGGTGTCTTGAAAGAGTTGCAGTCCATCAGGGCATAGAAAAATAAGTAGGCCTGGATTGGGTATTCTTCAGAAAAATAAACTGGGCTCATTTTCACAAAGAAAAAATAGCTGGGCTGGTCACATGGTGACCATAAAATATAAGCCTGGGCTAGACGGGCCACAGCCCAGTTCAAACACTGCTCCTGTTGTTTGTTGACCATGTTGACAACGCGAGAGGGCGGCACCGTGGCGAGCGCACCAAAGCACGCGGAGGACGCCGGCGTTAACGATTTAGGAGATGGTGGGGCGGCGATGCGTGCGCTGAGGCACAACCAGCCATGGGAGGCGGAAGCAGGCGGCCCCGCCGGCGTTGGTTTGGTTTTGGCGGCTGGAGGAAGACAGGACTGAAGAAACACGACATACTGTAAAAGCAACATGAGTACTTAACAACCTTAACTGAAACCAGCAGGGGCACTTAACAACCAAAGCTGAAAGCAGTATGAGTACTTATACAGGTTCAACCGTACAAAGCATGCCTCGAACAGTGCTACTTTGCCTACAGTTAACCAAGGGTGAGGCCGCCAAGCCCCAGGACAAGGCCCAGGCGCCACCCCGCACATCCACAACCTTCTGAAAGCGGCTTCATCTCGCAACATGGTCAATAAACAGGATATTCGCTTTAGAGCCATGTAAAAGCATGAACATAATCTTCTGTCCTATTCTCCAAGATGGACGGGCCTTCATTATTTGAGACCACCCATGAATAAGTATCTTTTCACCTCCAAGGGGAATTGAGTAGGTCGACATAAACATCATGTTGTGACCAAGCGCAAGTCTGACCCGACCATGGTCAGGCATCTGTATAGGAACAATAGAACTCGACAGTTCCTGTTTCAAGAAGATCACAGCTGTAAAACTGTGTATAAGCAATAGTTTATGAACACCATATATAACAGAAAACAGCTCGTACCATAAGTTTCTCGACACAGTTGGACCTGTTCAACGAGTGCAGCAGTGGCACACATATCCCACGTGGCCTTCCACCATTGAAACGCCCCACAAGGACCTCAAGACGATCAATAAAGTGTAGGAACTTGTGGATGTCGATCCAGTCAACTTCAGTGCCATTAGTAACAACCGAGTTATTACAGAGTAACAAACGAGCAGACTGCTTAACTCTTAAAAAACCTACACGTGCCACCAATTATAAGAAAATATTAGTTAGAAGTAGCATCTTCGTGAGAGATTCGTTGCTACTTCTAAAGTTAAATTGTGATTAGTTAGACAGAATAGGTGGATTAAGAAGTAATCGAGGCAACAAGCAAGAACCAGATACAAAACTAACATGGATGAACAATTGGAACGACGTCGGGGTGGAAGATCACAGTGAAGATGAGACCATGTTCTGCTATTTCCATCAACATTCGTGCGCTAACTTTCAGTCTGTAACACTTGAGAAGGTTTATCCAAGTTCAGCCATAAAAAAGCAGCGATCTTCTTGGTTCATGAACCCAACTCGGAACTTATATCCATGACTTGTCTTCACTGTGACCATTAAACTAGTGTATTCAGTTATGGCAAGGCCGAGCATCTTGAGTACATGTGTTCTGGCAGAGCAAATAATACACTGCAGGAAAAATAATATGAGAACACAGCATGTTAAAAAAAACCACCCTCCCGGATAGAAAAGAGGATTCTAGGAACATACTGTGCGTGTTTCAAAATGCCGTGTTAGGATGAGAAGGAACAAGTGTGGCGTCTCGCCGAGGGCGCAGAAACCTGTAGGCTACTCGCACTTTGGGCACTACAAATGAAACACACTAGATTCAGTAGGAAGAAAAATGCATTAATGGCGGCGGCTGCCATCCTAGGATTACCTGCGACCAAGGGACTTGGTTTATCGGGGATGGATGAAGAATTCGTACCTGGTTCTCCATGAGAAAACCCTATGCAATCGCCGAGAGGGGTTTTTCTCTGAACAAGCAGACGAGGGAGAAGGGGATTCAGGCCCAGTGAAATATTGCCGCTTCATCCGTCTAGCTTACTGCTAAAGCTGGAAAGGGGGGGTTGTGATTTAACGACTCATTGGGCATTACTGCAGTGCTACGACCAGGGTGTGTCTACCGTGAAGTTGTGCACTCTAATTTGTGCGTATGGCACGTGGACCCCGTTGCCGGTTGCCCCACATATCAGCGAAAGGAAGTAGAAAGACAGGAGTAACTAGTTACACATAAATATATTTTTTGATAGAGAGATACTCCCTCTGTAAAGAAATATACAAATCTTTTATATCACAGGCTCACCTTGCCGAGAAATATACTCCCTCTGCAACACACGTGCATTATGGGGGTTCAGCTTTTTTTATGGGGGTTCAGCTGAGAATATAATACTCAGATAGGCTCACGGTTCTTGACTTTGGGCCGAAGGCCGACCCTGCATGTTTGGGGGCCCATCTGTTCTACCTCAGCGCTTTTCATATTGCAAGCGATCGGTACGGCGCTGGTTTTAGATACTGTCGCAAGGCGAATACACAAAATTGAATAAAGCACAACAACTGTTGGAATGAAATCGAACGACAATTCCTAACCAACAATCAGAGTTGCAATTCTATCAACGATATACCATGTGAGAAATAATACTGTCGTACTACTTATACACACATGACACTTGTTTCACCATGCCAGATTATTACATCAAAATCTCTCGGAGGATAGATCAGTTCGGCAGTTGCGTGCTGCTGCTGAAGAATTTCAAAGTTGATTTGGACCAGCTCTCCTTGCCGAGAAAGTTCGATTTTGACATCATCCCCTACCGCAACATATGATTTAGATTTGAACCTTGACCATCCTTTAGCATCAATCATCATGTGACCATCCTTTGTACTTACGGTATATTGAGCAGGTTCATTCACACCAAGGCTGCACATGGTAAGAATAAGTTGACCGCGGTCGCCCGGATTGTTGAACGACTCCCTCGTTGCTCTAGAAATTCTCTGTTTGCAAAAAAGAAGACATACCCAAACAGTTAGATCAACACAGTGAATCATGTGAAACAACATGGAAAGAAAAAAGAACGAAGCACTTGGGCAGCCAATGCTTACCAAGAAGGTGGGCATGTCGGTTTTTGTAAGGACTTTGGTATATGATGTGCGAACTACAGCCCAGTCTGTTGCCACTGCAACTGCACGGGCTGGAGCAGATGCAAGTGCAAGTGTTGGTGCAGGTGCCGAAGCCATTGCTGCTGCCGGAGATGGTGCTCCTTGTAGAACTGGTGTCGGTGTCGGAGCAGGTGCTGGTGTCGATGCCCGATCCTCCGGTAGATCAGACTGATCCACTGACGCGGTCGGTGCCCAATCCTCAGCTGGATCAGAATGAGCTGCTGCCGCTGTCAGTGCTAAAGCAACTGCCGGTGCTCGATCTGTGCGAGACAGCGGCGATCGTGTCTGGTCTGCTATGATCAGCTTTCTAACTTGACTAGGATCCGTGACCGTGATCCAGTCTTTTTCTTCATTTCTTTTAAACGCGAGAAGGACTAATTGTGGCATTTTTGTTAAACGAAACAGCAGTTCATCGTAGGGATTCAGCTTGTACTCAAACAACAGACTGATCCAATTTTTTCCAGTAATATAAGTGATGGACAGTGCCTTTGTTACTGACACGACATAAGAAGTGAAACCTGCAAAAATAGCCATCGTAGAGCAAACCAAACGGTTTATTCTGTGATGAATGTCACATGGCAAAACATGCATAGTAAAATTGCAGGAAAAGAAAGAAAGCATGACATTAAATCAATAAGATTTAGACAGTAAATCAATAAGATTTACTTGATGTGATACGAGTGAATCCTTACCAGGAAATCACTATGTTGAAGTACTAAACAGAAGATTGATCGTCCAACTACGCGTGGCATGCAGGGGCCCCGCCTACTCCCACAAGCAGGACAGTCCAAAGGTCGTGACAAATCATATGAACCAAACATCCATGGGGCTGGAAATCCTGGTGGGTGTGATAAACCCTGCAATTCATACAGATATTGGAGTGTAACCATAATTGATAGACCGTCCTCACAAAAATATGATATGGATACTTCAAAATATACAGACTGAATTGAGTGGACAGACATTAACATAGACCGTTCTCAGGACTGACCACACACCAAAAGCGGCAGTACTAATAAACAATACAGGGTTCACAAACACAAATCAAGTACTGAACAATAGTACTTACTACAGACAAGCAAAGTTGCACTAACTAAACTCTGCAGACTATTTTTTGCCACCGACCTACAGGATGAACCCCGCATAACTGACTAGGCCATGGACTTCGTGTGAGATGTCTACATGCACCATCACCATCTTGTCAACCTTGGAGAACCTAACAGAGTGGTCTTTCCACTCATAAACATGATGATGAAGACAGGCCGCATCAGATTTGTTGGGAAGCTTTACAAGAACCACACCCTTCGTAATCGAAGGCACAACCAGGAAATTGTTGTGGTCAAGTACAACCTCGAGAACACGCCTGACAACAATGCTACAGGGAAACACTAGTTCAGGACACGTGGCGACAAGGACACAACAGCTGGATAGTTCAGCTGTAGAACTCATCATTAGGTCTTCCAATTCACACGGCATGACTTTGAGAACTTCATCTCCACCACGGACCTGGTTCTAATTCAAACAGAAACCATATTTTATTACTACCTCCATTCAGAAATATAAGATGATTTTCGATATTATACTCCATATATGACTACATATATGCACAAAAATGAGTGAACAAATACACTAGAACATGTCTTCAAAGGCATGAGGGTAGAGGGATTACATGCAATATCCATAACACAAGTTACTGAGGCAAATATACCCTCTTAAACGGTAGCATTGATGTTCATAAAGTACTCCCTCCGTCCCAAAATTCTTGTCTTAGATTTGTCTAGATATGGATGTATCAAGTCACATTTTAGTATTAGATACATCCGTATCTAGACAAATCTAAGACAAGAAAGTTGGGACAGAGGGAGTAGTTGAAAGTAATCTATAAGAAATCAGTGTCAACCTCTCACGTGTTTTGGTCAAAAGAGGAATTTAGAACCGTCATTTGGCACACAAAAATCACATGCAAGTCACCCAGAAAGTTGTACTACTAGTACTAGTACTGCGTGCTAGATGAAAAAACACGATCAAGATTGAGAAAAAGATCGTCAAGAAGAGATATTACCTGGACTTGCTTAATGAGGGATCCTGGAGAGGGGGGCTTGGACAGGGCGATGGCTTTGATCTTGTCTGCGGTAGTCTCGGCGGGGTGCTTGCGCTTCTTCGTACCATGAGCCTCGACGGTTTCCACCTACCAAGACCGCGTCGTCCACTGCTAGAGATGGACGTTTCTCATCCACAGCGACGGACCAATAGCCTTGCATCACGTCCTCTCTCTTCATCGGCGCCGTCGTCCTCTTTGCCGGGGCCGCTCACACGACCTTCTCTTCCACCGCAACATGACTTATCCCCCGATGCACCCGTCTACCGTTGCAGATACGCTTCAACGCCACCGACAGCCATCGCACCCCCGATGCCTACACGGCGCCGCAAGAGAGGTGGTACTTCATATCTCCTCAACTCTTTGATCTCAACCAGAAAATAGATCTTAAATTGGTTACTCTACTTTCTTTTCAGCTCTTAGAATTTAGTTCTTAGTTCGAAGCAAACAATGGATGCTAAATATCATTTCTCCGGTTTGCAGCTTCAAATCTGCCATGGCACAACCATAATATGTTTAATTGATCATGCTTAGGGTTTAATTGATCATGTTGGTTTCGTGGTGGTTTCTTTAATAGAAATCAGAGGGGAAACCCTCTTTTGCTAAAAAATATATGCTTAGAGTTTCCCCCTTTTATGATCACTATACGATCAGAATACATGCTTCGTGTCATAATAACACTGCTCCACCCATCAAGCTAAACAAGGTTAGTTGTTCAAATACGAATATGATATTATGAAAATAGAGTTGTTTAATTGGTCAGATAAATGTTCTTAAATTAGTTTCGAAAATTCATGTTCGCCGCTCGGGTGTGTATCTCTGTGTGTAGTCTGGTCAGCACGGTTGGGGAGGTGAACTTTGCATATGCAGGGGTTTATAGGGAGACACTCTCCAAGTTGAAACCGCAATGCATTCCATAGATAATCTGACTACTTTTTATGTTTTCATGAATCTCAGATTCTGAACAGCATCATAATGATTATGAGCTTGCGCGTATGAAAAGAATAAAGTAGAACAATGCCATGGCTGTTAAACTTGGCATTAAGGGACTGAAATCAAGTCTGGATGAAATGCAATGCAAACACTCTCCACCTACAGATTCATGCTCAGAATATGATCCTAACAGTGATTCTGAGCTAGAGGGAGACCTAAGTCAATGTAGCTCCCTAGTGGAGGAGTCAGAGGAAGATGCCCTATCTTATTCACCCATCAAGGTACTTGCTCTAACTTTCCAAGGTCACATTGCTCACACATATCTTGCAACTGATGCTTTGCATTGCTTCTACTTTGTTGAACTGCCATTAGCTTAGTTTACACATAGTGTATGTGAATACGCCCTGCCTATCCATTTTCAGTACATATTCCATCTGTCATCATACCATGTTTATCCATTCAAATGATGTTCTTGTGTATCAGACGTTCAAAAGGAAGAGGGCGATTGCTGATCATGGAGGAGCACAAGCAAAGTATTTGGAAAAGGTAGTGGCACCTGATAAATCAAATAGCCCATTAGGTGTAGTTGCAATATCACCTGACCCACAAAATACCCCAACTCTAGCAGACTCTAGCCCTACTACACTGATCATTTCTGATGCCCCAACTCAGCAGACCCCAACTGCAGCAAACAGTATGATTATGCCAGTTGACGTAGCACCAGCTGTACGACGCAAAACCCCTATTCCAGCAAAGAGTACACCAAATCCAGTTGCCAAATCCCTTTTCGAACCAGAGAGAGCCCCAATTGCAGCAAATAGGACCCCTGTTCCATTTCTTCCCAGTTTAGAAGACAAAGCTTATGTCATTGTCAGGAACTTTGTGCACATCTTTCCTTCATGGAAATATTATACTGCAGACACAGAACAATTTCCAGTCTTCCTCTGCAACTTACGCGTAAGTAATGTACTAATGTTATTCATGGTCATTACTGCATATGTTTCTCCTCACAGAAGACACAAGATTTCATTCTTTTAAATAGGCGAGGCGCAAACTGGATTGTGATGACGAGCAAGGGTTGGTTGCGCTTTTCAAGCACTCGTTGATGAAGTATCATTCCTACCTGAGGCAAGCGCACTTCGATGGTAAGCCTCTGAACGAAATTTCTGTAAAGTCTCCAGTGCTACATTTATCCAACGGTGACTGGAATAATCTTGTTACACATAGGTCTCGGATACAGCGTAAGGTACTGTCTATGATATCACATCACAATTTGAACTACATTTCTGCATTTGCCTTAATGTCTCACTTGTACGAAAACTATTAGCAGAAGAACATTCATTCTCAAGGGACCACAGAATCTCGCAACTATACTGCACACTGCATTGCTCTTGTGAGTACCTCTTGTCATACTTACTTTCATAGTTGTTTGATTATGTAGCATCACTGCACATGTTAGCCTCGTAATCGTCCATTTGGTGGACATTATAAGATCCGTATGGACTCTTACATAAATTCAGAATCGACCCAATGCTTTTGAAGAGGTTTAGCTCTGCAGTCCTCTTGTAAGGACTGAACGTGGTCTATCACTGTACTTACATTAACAGCTACTCCCTCCGTCCCATAATATAAGAACATTTTGTACAGTACACCAGTGTTCAAAACACTCTTGTATTATGGGAAGAGGGATTGGTTCATTTTGTAGCATTCTGCATCTTATCTCCCTCGCCCACCATTTACTAAAAAAGATCAGATCTATATTTAATCTTACAAACAAGTAGAATACACAGACAATGCCAGTGCAGAAGTGTAGCCCATTGCTCTTGTCAGTACATTTTGTGTTGTAATGCTTGTACTTCCAGGGATTGGTAGTTGATTATGTAGCATCAATCTGCATCTTATCTTCATTATCCTCTATCCCTTCCTGTATTATCATATCTATAATTACTCTCTACAAAATGTAGAGTACGTGCAATGCTTATGAAGAAGATTCTGTGCTGAAATTCTTGAGTTATCCTTCCCTTGCCATGGAGAAGGGCATTATAAAGCCGGTGTTAACTGTTAATGTAAGTCAGTCCTTCTAAAGCCTTTATCCTCAACTGCTGTTTAATTTGCTCATACTCCCTATCGTTTAATGCTGTTTAGTTTGCTGTTTCTACCAAAATGCATGTTCGTAAGAACCGTAAGTTCTAAGCTTTACTTGTAAAACCAAATTCATATTCATACCATGCACATCACTTAATACTCCCTATATGTATGCTTGTTTTTATGGATCTATAATCCAGTGTGTGGTGAAGCAGCCCACGTTTGCACCTTGTCATCTCCTGTTTTATCTTACTGATGTGGCTAATGATATGAACAACATGCCATGCACATTATCCAAAATAGATACAATGATTTTCTTTGCCCTTCATCTATGCTTGTTATGTTGACATGGTACTCCAGTAGTGTGGTGAAGCTCCCCGCATTATGAACAATGCCAAATTATGCTATTGATATTTTGAACATACTCTTTATTTTCTAATTTGAAATTGGATAGAATTGACAGAATAGTTATCATCTTTGTTTATACACGTGCAAAACCTGTCATCTCTCTGATTTGTTTCAGGGTGATATGCCTGATGGCATGCACAAGTCTACTGAAGGTTGTGAGACAAACCCAACATATATTGCAGCAAAGAAGGCAAAACATCTTGAAGATAGCGAGACAACCCCAAAGTCTTGTCTTGATGTAGTGTTCAAGTTACTTGAGACTAACAGTCAGACAAGCTCACAAAATTCGTTGTCTGAATCAGTTCGACTTCTTCAGTCCCAAGTTCTAGCAGAAAGGCATTTTGCAACTCAACTTCGACTTGAAGTCCTATCTCTAAGAAAGATTGCGGAGAACACCAATGAGAACCTCACCGCTAAATAGCTACACCTGGAAGCTATGACCGACATGTTAGGCCGGTCTCACAGCCTTGCTCAGCAGCTTGCGCAGCAGTTCCCCCGCAAGGCTAACCTTTCTTGAACTGTCTTGGAAGTGGTCTCGGTTCAGTATTATTTTGTTACGCTACAATGGTGCCCAGTTTTTGTAATCTGCTTCTTCGTTGTGCTTTATGATCACTGGTGGCGAACTTTGATGCCCAGTGGATGTAATATACCTTAAATCCTTTATTGTGTAGTGTAGGTTTATTCTTAGTTACTATGCCGTAATTTCTTTATTGTATAGAGTAGGTTTGTTCTTAATTCCTACTACTTACGCAGCAGCCCGAAATGAACCCCGGCCCATGATTGTGCGAATCAAATCACGGGCTTTTAACAAGCCAAAATTGTCTGGGTCCTTGTTTGGCCCAATCATATATCGGCTGCGAGTAGGCCGGATGCAAACCGGGCCGTAGTTAGGCCCAACTATATGACGGGCTTTTAACAGGCCGAAATTAATATAGGGCCGAAATGTTAAACGGGCCCTTAACAGGCCAAAACCAATATCAGGCCGAATTACTAAGTGGGCCTTTAGCAAGTGGGCCCAAAAGCATAGTGTCCAATTGACGGGCCGAATCTGATATGGGCCATAATTGAGACCAAAGCCTCTTAAAGGGCCGGACCTGATCTGGGCCGTAATTTGGCCTAGAACGTGGCAGGCTTTTAACAGACCGGGTCTCATATGGGCCACTATTAGGCCCGGAGCGTGGCAGGCCATTAATGGACCGGATCAAATATGGGCCGGCATTTGGCCCAAAACATGGCAGCCAGTTAATGGGCTGGCCTACTAGGGTCCGCAAAATCTTGTGGGCCTACAGCTAGGCCGACCCATTAATGTCGGCGAAATCTCATGGGCCTTTAGCTGGGCCGGCCCATTATGACCCACAAGAATCTTGTGGGCCTTGACCTGGGCCAGCCCATTATGGCACACAAAAATCTTGTGGGCCTTTACCTAGGCCGGTCCATTATGGCCTGCAAAATCTTGTGGGCCTTTAGCTGGGCCAGTCCATTATGGTCCACAAAATCTCGTGGGCCTTTAGCTGGGCCAGCCCATTATGGTCCGCAAAATCTTGTGGGCATTTAGTTGGGCCGGCCCATTTAAACTTGTTGGGCCGTGCCACGTGTCAACGTATCATAGGCGCCTTCTGTCCAGTGAGTGGATGACATCTGTCCCGACGATGAGCCGACACGTGTTTCCTCTAGCCAATGATGATTTTACACATGGAAAATCCCCATTGGTCGGGGCTGTTAACGGGTTATCGGATCCAAAACCCGACCCGATAGCTTAACGGCGTTCCGTTACGGTGGATGCCACGTGTCGGTCACCCTTGACGAAAGCACTTCTGTGACGCGCGATTTATCGTCATGGAAGTGGACACTTCCATGATGATAATTTTGGTAATGTCATGGAACACTTCTACGACAACACATGTATGACTATCTTGATTCTGTCATAAATTTGTCATGGATGTACATGCATGACAAAAAAAGCGACATACTGTGACAAACACGTATCATCACGGAAGTGTATTTTTTGTAGTGCTATTATTCTTGGAAGACCTTTTTTGAATACTGCAGGGGCTGTTATTGATTGCAACAAAGGCAATGTAACTTTTCATGTTAATGGTAATGAGCATACGGTACACTTTCCAAGGAAACAACTTCAAGTTCATAGTATAAACTCTATTGGAAAAGTTCCATCGATTATTTTTGGAGGTTTTGAATTTCCTCTTCCTACTTTCAAGAAAAAATATGATATACTTATTATTGGGGACGTGCATATCCCCGTTGAGGTAACCTAGTGTTATTCGAAATTTCTCCGGTTCCATGTTATTCGGAATGAGTTTGTTAACAAGACTTGATCAACCTTGTTAGTGGATTCCTTTTGATGAGCATGAGATGGATGAAGTTAGAAAGCACAACTCTCTGTACCATCTTTTTACTTTCTGTTATTTATATTAGAGAAAGCAAAAATAATAATTTATGTATGTTTTCTGAATTATCCTTGCAATAAAAAATACCCTGAAAATAAAAGTTCTCCAAATGCCCTGAAATTTAAATATGATTTTTTCTGGAATATTTGAGAATATCTAGCACTGGGAACACAACAGGGGGAGCAAGCACCTGGCCATGAGGGTCCAGGGCGTGCCCACCTCCAGGGCGTGCCCACCTCCTGGGCGTGCCTCCCTGCCTCGTGCGCCCATGGTGGCTCCCCTCCACTTATTCCAGCCACCACACACTCCTTCCTCCCAAAAACATCACCAACCAGCTCAAACCCGAGTTCTAGCTCATTTTGCTGCGATTTTCGATCTCCTAGCTCAAAGCACCTCTCACAAAACTGCTTTGGGGCATTGTTCCTTGGTATGTGACTCCTCCAATGGTCCAATTAGTTTTTGCTCTAGTGATTTATTCATTGCAAATTTTTGCTGCTTAGGTGACCCTGGTCTTGTGCTTGCATGTGAAATTTATGTGGTCAAAAGTAGTTCTAATGCATGATATAGTGTCTAGACACTTGTAGGAGTAGTTGCTATCAATTTTATTGAGTTTGGTTCACTTTTATTTTGAAGTTACTAAATTTTTAGAAATTTTTTAGAGGAAGAAATATGTTTAGGAAAATGTACCAAGGTGGTCCTTCAAGGAAGCAAGGACCCAGGCTCGCAATACGCGATGTGAACGAGGAACCACCGAGAGAAGCTCAAGTACAGGCTTGTGAATGGCCGTCAGAGGACTTCATGGATCGAGCAGGAATCAAGGAAGAATTTAACGCATATATGCGTAATGCTGATCTTGAGAGCTTCGAGGCAGATAAGTGCCGCCAGTACCACTATCTCACTGATTCCTTTGTGAGAAGGTTTGAATTTTCATCATCACATAATTCTCAAACTGTCCTGTTTGATCTCTATGAAAATTCTTATACTATGGACTTAGAGGATTTTAATACTGCTTGCAAACTTCCACAATGGGGTAGTCCTAGTGAACCTCGCAAATCTGAATTTAGAGATTTTCTTGGTAGTATAACTGTGGGGGAGTCTAGAGATATAACACAAGCTACCATAGGGAGCATTCATTTTCCTGCTATACATTATTTTGTTCTCTTCATAGGTAGGTGCATAAATGGTAAGGATGAAGCATGTCACATGTGTGTCCCTGACCTCAGTGTTCTCAGGAGTGTTGTATTAGGAGATAAACATTATAATTTGGGAGCCATTGTTGCGCGTAGGTTGCATAATAATTGATTTAATGGAGATTTCTTTGGTGGAATTTATGCAACCCGTCTAGCTAATTTTCTTGATATACCCATACATGAGTATGATATTGAGTTACCTCCTATTTATTTAGATTATGAGGCTATGGTTCGTCATCAGTTTGTTGAGAGGAAGGATCAGTTCCTCCAGTACCGACTAATCTTTGACAGACGATGCACCTATCACATCGCTCTCCCTGCTCCTGCTTTCTTTGACTCTCAGGCAAAAGGGATATATGTTATAACCAGGGAGGAGGCGGACGAGTATAAGAGGAGGACGGAGACGGCCCGTCTCCAAGCGGAAGCTCATGAGGCAATAGCTGCTGCATCACAGTATGACCCCAGCTATATCTTTGGATATCCGCCAGGCCAGCCGTGGCCATAGACCAATTTAGGCCAAAAGCCTAAGCTTGGGGGAGTACGTATTTCTCACCGACATTACATCCATGTTCACACACTCATTGCTAGTTGTCGGTGCTCATACTTTTTCATTGTATCATCCATGCTAGTTTATTTTCCTTTTTTATGCTTTCTTCTTGTGTGTTTGATAAACCTTAATAAAAACCAAAAAATTAGTTGTAGCTTTTAGCTAGTTTAATTTCCATGCGTGTAGTAGTAGTAATTAAAAAGAAAACACAAAAGATTTCTCGTTCTTCTTTTGCTTGTTGGGAGCTTTCCCGTGTAAATAGTTTTATTTCTTTTCTTTTCTTTGGGGGTCAAGAGGAGAGGACCATGATTAAAATGTTGAGTGGCTCTCATATGCATTATTGTCGATCTAACAAAGAGCCCATGTTACCTTGTCTTCTCTCTTGAATTGAATGCCTGCAGATTCCAGCTTAGTCCAATGCACGTGCACTATTATTATTATCCACACTATTCGGTCATGCAAGTGAAATGCAAAAATGATGATTATATGGTGAACTTATTGAGATGAGAGAAGCTGGTATGAACTCGACCTCTTTTGTTTTTGTAAATATGATTAGTTCATCCTTCCTGATTCAGCCTATTATGAATAAACATGTTTGCAATGACTATTAGAGATTGTAGTTGCTTATGCCATGCTTAATTAGCTAGGAGTTTATAATGGTTTACCTTGGGTGCCAACATGCTATTAAAATGGTTGTGATGTGGTATGATATGGTGGTATCCTCTTTTAAATGATTCGAGTGGCTTGACTTGGCACATGTTCACGCATGTAGTTGAAACAAAATCAACATAGCCTCTACGATATTTATGTTCATGGTGCATTATATCCTACTCATGCTTGCATTCAGTGTTGATTGATTTTAATGCATGTTCATGACTGTTGTCGCTCTCTAGCTGGTCGCTTCCCAGTCTTTTTCTAGCCTTCACTTGTACTAAGCGGGAATACTGCTTGTGCATCCAACTCCATAAACCCCAAAGTTATTCCATATGAGTCCACCATACCTACCTATACACGGTATCTACCTGCCATTCCAAGTTAATTTGTATGTGCCGAACTCTAAACCTTCAAATAAACATTCTGTTTTGTATGCTCGAATAGCTCATGTATCAACTAGGGCTGTCTGTATCTTCCATGCTAGGTGGGTTATTCTCAAGAGGAGTGGACTTCGCTCCTCACTCACGAGAAAATGGCTGGTCACCGGGATGCCTAGTCCCATGCTTTATGCAAATCAAATCACAATAGTTGCAAACAAAACTCCCCCGGGACTGTTGTTAGTTGGAGGAACTCGTTGTTTCGAGCAAGCCATGGATTGATGCTTGTTGGTGGAGGGGGAGTATAAACTTTACCATTCTGTTTGGGAACCGCCTATAATGTGTGTAGTATGGAAGATATCACCATCTCTTAGTTGTTATGTTGACAATGAAACCGCTCAAAATATTATTCATATCTATTTCAAAACCGAGCTCTGGCACCTCTACAAATCCCTGCTTCCCTTTGCGAAGGGCCTATCCATTTACTTTTATGATTGAGTCATCACCTTCTTATTAAAAAGCACCAGCTGGAGAGTACCTCTGTCATTTGCATTCATTACGGTTAATTTACATTGAGTATGACTTGATTGGATCTCTTTTACCGTGAATTACAATGTCTAGTCAGTCCTTGATCTTTAAAGGTGCTCTGCATTTATGTTTTGCGGTCTCAGAAAGGGCTAGCGAGATACCATCTTATTATATCATATCATGATTGTTTTGAGAAAGTGTTGTCATCCGAGATTTATTATTATTGCTCGCCAGTTGATTATGCCATTGATATGAGTAAACATGAGACCTAAATGTTATTGAGAATATGGTTAGTTCATAATCTTTGCTAAAAACTTGAATGTTGGCTTTACATATTTACAACAACAAGAGCAAAAAGAGTTTGTAAAAGTTTTTCTTTATCACTTTCAGTTTGTCAACTGAATTGCTTGAGGACAAGCAAAGGTTTAAGCTTGGGCGAGTTGATACGTCTCTGTCGTATCTACTTTTCCAAACAATTTTTCCCTTGTTTTGGACTCTAACTTGCATGATTTGAATGGAACTAACCCGGACTGACGATGTTTTCAGCAGAATTGCCATGGTGTTATTTTTGTGCAGAAATAAAAGTTCTCGGAATGACCTGAAAAATAATCGAAAATTATTTTGAAATATATAAAAATACTGGAAGAAGAATCCATGTCAGGGGGGCCTCCACCTGTCCACCAGGGTGGGGGCGCGCCCCCCTGCCTCGTGGGCCCCCTGACGCTCCACCGACCTCAACTCTCACTCCATATATTCGTCTTCGGGGAGAAAAAAAATCAGAGAGAAGGATTCATCGCGTTTTACGATACGGAGCCACCACTGATACGTCTCCGTCGTATCTATAATTTTTGATTGTTCCATGCCAATATTCTACAACTTTCATATACTTTTGGCAACTTTTTATACTATTTTTGGGACTAACATATTGATCCAGTGCCCGGTGCCAGTTCTTGTTTGTTGCATGTTTTTTGTTTGGCAGAATATCCATATCAAACGGAGTCCAAATGGAATAAAAACTGACGGAGATTTTTTTGGAATATATATGATTTTTGGGAAGTGAAATCAACGCATATGGGATAAAGAGGACTTGATGCTTTAATGCTATGGTTGGGTTTTACCTTAATGAATCTTTAGTAGTTGCGGATGCTTTCTAGAGTTCCAATCATAAGTGCATATGATCCAAGTAGAGAAAGTATGTTAGCTTATGCCTCTCCCTCAAATAAAATTGTAATAATAATTACCGGTCTAGTTATCGATTGCCTACGGACAAATAACTTTCTCGTAAAAACAAGCTCTCTACTAAAACTAATTTAGTTGTGTCTTTATCTAAACAGCCCCTAGCTTTTATTTACGCGCTCTAAACCTATCCAACAACACCTACAAAGTACTTCTAGTTCCATACTTGTTCTAGGTGAAGCAAACGCTAAGCATGCGTAGAGTTGTATCGGTGGTCGATAGAACTTGAGGGAATATTTGTTCTACCTTTAGCTCCTCGTTGGGTTCGACACTCTTTCTTATCGAAAACTGTTGCGATCCCCTATACTTGTGGGTTATCAGGACCTTTTTCTGGCACCGTTGCCAGGGAGCAATAGCGTGGGGTGAATATTCTCGTGTGTGCTTGTTTGCTTTATCACTAAGTAATTTTTATTTGCTGTTCTTAGTTGTTCTCTATCTTTAGTTATGGATATGGGACATGAAATACCAAAAAAATTAGGTGTACTTTCTGCTCATGGAGATGGGGAACCTCCTAAAACCCTCGATGATGGTTATGTGGAAGATATTATGTACTACTTTAATAATCCTGAGAAAACCCCATTCAATTATGTAATGGGAGCGTTGGATCAACATGAATACTTTAGGGATTATCGCTTGACACAAAAAGGGAAACTATTATGGGATCAAATTCATATTTTGAAATGGTATGCTTGGCAATTATGCGTGAGTTATGATTATACTTGTTGCTCTAGGATGAAGGCTCCACACCTTCCCTTTTCATGCAAATTCAATGATAATAAAACCTTAGCTTCTTATGCTAATGGTATATATGATTACTATGATGTGGAACAAATAGAAGAATTTCTTGCTTTTATGGGTGCTTATGAAATTGAATCTATGTGTAAAGAGTTTGAAGATTTTGATGATGCTATTTATAGATCTGAAAATTTAGCTATCCTCAAATATTGCTATGAGAATTATGAATACAATTCCGAAATTAATGCACTTATTGAGAAAGTCTCCGCTGTCCAAGAAGAGACTAATATTTTGCAGGAGTCTATGGAAGAAGAAATTGATGAAACTGTGAGCACATTGGATGAAAAAGATGATGAGGAGAGCGAAGAACAAAAGGAGGAAGAGCGGATTGATCACCCGTGCCCACCTTCTAATGAGAGTAACTCTTCAACTCATACATTATTTAATGCCCCTTCGTGCTTACCGAAGGATGATTGTTATGATGACTGTTATGATCCCTATGATTCTTTTGAAATATCCCTTTTTGATGATGCTTGCTATGCTTGTGGCCAAGATGCCAATATCAATTATGCTTATGGAGATGAACTTGCTATAGTTCCTTATGTTAAACCTGAAATTGTTGCTATTGCACCTACACATGATAGTCCTATTATCTTTTTTGAATTCTCCCGACTACACTATATCGGAGAAGTTTGGACTTATTAAGGATTATATTGATGGGTTGCCTTTTACCATTACACATGATGATTTTGATAGATATAATATGCATGTGCTTGTTGCTCCTACTTGAAATTATTATGACAGAGGAACTGTATCTCCACCTCTCTATATTTCCAATATGATAAAATTGCAAGAAACTATTTATACTATGCATTGGCCTTTACTATGTGTGCATGAATTATTCTTTTATGACATGCCGATGCATAGGAAGAGAGTTAGACTTCGTTGTTACATGATATATGTTACTTTGTGCTCACTACTAAATGCTAAATCATTGTTAATTAAAATTGGCTTTGATATACCTTGGGATCCGGGTGGATTCATTACTTGAGAACTATATGCCTAGCTTAATGGCTTTAAAGAAAGCGCTGCCAGGGAGACAACCCGGAAGTTTTAGAGAGTCATTTAGTTCTGTTGTGTGCTTTTATAAAGTTTAGAAATAAAAATAATGTGCCAAGGTTTGCCTTTAGGATGTTTACATTTGCTTGATGGTTTGTATGGTGCAGGACAGAAACTTTGGCTGTAGTGCGTGATTTTACATTTTTTTTCTGGAACGTCAAATGGTTCTGATTATTTTTGCACTGTCTTCCTATACAATTTTTTTATTTTTCCTAATTTTTGAAGAATTTTTCAAGTATCAGAAGTATGGTGAATGTTTAGATTATTACAGACTGTTCTGTTTTAGACAGATTCTGTTTTGATGCATAGTTTGCTTGTTTTGATGAAACTATCAATTTATATTAGTGGATTAAGCCATTAAAAAGTTATATTACAGTAGACAAAATGCCAAAAACAAAATATGAATTGGTTTGCAACAGTACTTAGAGTAGTGATTTGCTTTATTATACTAACGGATCTTACCGAGTTTTCTGTTGAAGTTTTGTGTGGATAAAGTTCTCGATGATTGAGAAGGTTTCAATGTGAGAAGAAGGAAGAGAGGCAAGAGCTCAAGCTTGGGGATGCCCGAGGCACCCCAAGTAAATATTCAAGGAAACTCAAGCGTCTAAGCTTGGGGATGCTGGGAAGGCATCCCCTCTTTCTTCAACAAATATCGGTATGCTTTCGGATTCGTTTCGTTCATGTGGTATGTGCAAATTTTGGAGCGTCTTGTGCATTTAGTTTTCTTTTTTCTTTTTTGCTCCATGCTGGTATGAGATAGTCCTTGGTTGATTTATAGAATGCTCTTTGCACTTCACTTATATCTTTTGAGTATGGCTTTATAGAATGCTTCATGTGCTTCACTTATATCATTTGAAGTTTGGATTGCCTGTTTCTCTTTACATAGACAACCGCCATTTGTAGAATGCTCTTTTGCTTCACTTATATTTGTTAGAGCGTGGTCATATCTTTTGTAGAAAGAATTAAACTCTCTTGCTTCACTTATATCTATTTAGAGAGATAACAGGAATTGGTCATTCACATGGTTAGTCATAAAATCCTACATAAAACTTGTAGATCACTGAATATGATGTGTTTGATTCCTTGCAATAGTTTTGCAATATAAAGATGGTGATATTAGAGTCATGCTAGTAGGTAGTTGTGGATTGTAGAAATACTTGTGTTGAGGTTTGTGATTCCCGTAACATGCACGTATGGTGAACCGTTATGTAACGAAGTTGGAGCATGAGGTATTTATTGATTGTCTTCCATATGAGTGGCAGTCGGGTACGAGCAATGGTATTTTCCTACCAATCTATCCCCCTAGGGGCATGCGTAGTAGTACTTTGCTTCGAGGGCTAATAAACTTTTGCAATAAGTATGTGACTTCTTTATGACTAATGTTGAGTCCATGGATTATACGCACTCTCACCGTTCCATCATTGCTAGCCTCTTCGATACCATGCATTGCCCTTTCTCACCTCGAGAATCGGTGCAAACTTCACCGGTGCATCCAAACTCCATGATACGATACGCTCTATCACACATAAGCCTCCTTATATCTTCCTCAAAATAGCCACCATACCTACCTATCATGGCATTTCCATAGCCATTCTGAGATATATTGCCATGCAACTTCCATCATCATCATATACATGACTTGAGCATCATTGTCATATTGCTTTGCATGATCGTAAGATAGCTAGCATGATGTTTTCATGGCTTGTCCGTTTTTTGATGCCATTGCTACGCTAGATCGTTGCACATCACGGTACACCGCCGGAGGCATTCATATAGAGTCATATCTTTGTTCTAGTATCGAGCTGTAGTATCGAGTTGTAAGTAAATAAAAGTGTGATGATCATCATTATTAGAGCATTGCCCCAGTGAGGAAAGGATGATGGAGACTATGATTCCCCCACAAGTCGGGATGAGACTCCGGACAAAAAAATTAAAAAAAAGAAAAAAAAGAAAAAAAAGAGAAAGACCAAAAAAAGAGAAGGCCCAAAAAAATATAAAAAAATAAAAAAACTAAAAAAATTGAGAGAAAAAGAGAGAAGGGGCAATGTTACTATCCTTTTACCACACTTGTGCTTCAGAGTAGCACCATGTTCTTCATATAGAGAGTCTCTTGAGTTATCACTTTCATATACTAGTGGGAATTTTTATTTTAGAACTTGGCTTGTATATTCCAACGATGGCTGTGGGAGTCCTGGATTAGGGGGTCTCCGGACAGCCGGACTATCTCCATTGGCCGGACTGTTAGACTATGAAGATACAAGATTGAAGACTTTGTCTCATGTCCGGATGGGACTCTACTTGGCGTGGAAGGCAAGCTAGGCAATATGTACATGGATATCTCCTCCTTTGTAACCGACCTTGTGTAACCCTAACCCTCTCCGGTGTCTATATAAACTGAAGGGTTTTAGTCCGTAGGACAACGATCACAACTTACAATCATACCATAGGCTAGCTTCTAGGGTTTAGCCTCTCTGATCTCGTGGTAGATCTACTCTTGTAAACACCCATATCACCAATATTAATCAAGCAGGACATAGGGTTTTACCTCCATCAAGAGGGCCTGAACCTGGGTAAAACTTCGTGTCCCTTGCCTCCTGTTACCATCCGGCCTAGACGCACAGTTCGGGACCCCCTACCCGAGATCCGCCAGTTTTGACACCGACATTGGTGCTTTCATTGAGAGTTCCTCTGTGTTGTCGCCGTTAGGCTTGATGGCTCCTACTATCATCGATAGTGATGCGGTCCAGGGTGAGACTTTTCTCCCCGGACAGATCTTCGTATTCGGCAGCTTTGCACTGCGGGCTAATTCGCTTAGCCATCTGGAGCAGATTGAAAGCTACGCCCCTGGCCATCAGGTCAGATTTGGAAGTTTGAACTACACGACCGACATCCGTGGAGACTTGATCTTCGATGGATTCGAGCCGCAGCCGGGCGCGCCCCACTTTCGCGATGGGTATGACCTAGCTCTATCGCCGAACGATACCCCAGAAGCCGCGCCCGCATCAGCTCCGACCCTTAGTTCGGAGCCAACTGCGCCAATCGAGGACGGGTGGTTAGACACTGCCTCAGGGGTTGCAGTCTCAGCGGCGATCGAGCCGAACACCAGCATAAATCTCCGTGCAGCCCGTGACTCCAAGGTGCTGGACTCTCTTTTGGACCCCGAACCATCCGCGCCCCTGCCAATCGAATCCGATTGGGTGCCGATCATGAAATTCAGCGCCGCGGATATCTTTCAGCACTCGCCCTTCGACGACATTCTGAATTCACTAAGGTCTCTCTCTTTGTCAGGAGAGCCCTGGCCATATTATGGCCAACAGGATTGGGATGTGGATGACGAAGAAATTCGACGCCCACCCACCACCCACTTAATAGCCACTGTCGATGACTCAACCGACATGCTTGACTTTGAATCCTAAGACATCGATGGTATGGACAACGATGCGGGAGGCGAAGAGGAACCACCGCCCACAGGGTGCTGGACGTCCACTTCATCATATGACGTATACATGGTGGACACACCAAAAGAAGACGACGAGGAATGGAAGGACGCATCGAAGGCTTATTCACTCGAGAAGCAGTCCAAGCGCCACCCCAAATCACGCCTCACCAGAAATAACGATAACACAGACCCAGTGTTGGAGCAGGGCAAACCACTGCCGGACCACGGCAATACGGATAATCAAACGGAACAAACCAATTCTGTCAAAGATAATAGTCCGGACGACACAATGCCGGACAGGCACCCGGAGTAGCAGAATGCCCGTCAAAGGCTTGTTGCCACTGTGAGGAGTCTGAAAAAGCAGCAGCAAAGTCTCAAGGCTGCGCATGACACACTCCAAATCAGATGGAGTAAAGCACTCAACACAGCAGCGAAGTACGGCGACAATCGCCCCACCAAGAGCTACCCAAAGCGGAAGTTGCTACCTGAATTCGATGAGGAGGCCTCAGACCCCTCACAACCAAAAACCAAAACAGCCACCTGGCCGGATAGACGACCTCACGGCCAACATAGAGCGGCAAACAATGCCACCCACAAGACAATACGTGATTCACGCGAGGGCTTGCACCAAAAGGACAGCGCAACCAGATCCATCTATGGACCACGCAAGCGTGCCCCAGCGTATGATATAACAAAACAAACATCCGAACAACGCGGTACACCCAGATACAGGGGTGCCGCACACCCCCTATGTTTCACCGATGAGGTGCTGGATCATGAATTTCCAGAGGGATTCAAACCTGTAAACATAGAGGTATACGACGGAACAACAGACCCTGGGGTCTGGATCGAGGACTATATCCTCCACATCCATATGGCTCGAGGAGATGATCTCCACGCCATCAAGTACTTACCACTCAAACTCAAAGGGCCAGCTCGTCATTGGCTTAAAGGCCTCCCCGAAAACTCCATTGGAAGCTGGGCAGAGCTCGAAGACGCTTTTCGGGTAAACTTTCAAGGGACTTATGTCCGACCTCCGGATGCGGATGATTTGAGTCATATAACTCAACAACCCGGAGAGTCAGCCCGAAAGCTTTGGAACAGGTTTCTTACTAAAAAGAACCAAATTGTCGACTGCCCGGACGCCGAAGCCTTGGCAGCTTTTAAGCACAGCGTCCGTGACGAATGGCTTGCCCGACACCTCGGCCAAGAAAAACCGAGAACAATGGCAGCATTAACAAGCCTCATGACCCGCTTTTGCGCGGGTGAAGACAGCTGGCTAGCTCGATGCAGCTCCAGCGACCCCAGTACATCTAAAGTTAGAGATGGAAATGGGAAATCACGGCGGAATAAAAGAGACATCATGAAGAGCACGACAGTAAACGCCGGATTCAAAAGCTCTCGGCCAGGTCAGTAAAAGCCGCCCCCTAAAGGCGCCAGAGATGAACTGTCCAGCCTAAACAAAATTTTGGACCAAATATGTCAGGTCCATAGCACCCCTGGCAAACCAGCCAATCATACCCACAGAGAATGTTGGGTCTTCAAGCAGTCCGGCAAGCTCAACACCGTACACAAGGGGGAGGATACACTAAGCAAAGATGAGGATGAGCCTCTCAAGGAAGACACTGGGGAACAAAAGAAATTTCCACCAGAAGTCAAAACAGTAAACGTGTTACACGTGATCAATGGCAGAAACAAAACGGCACACCCAGAAAAATACGCCCAAAGGCCTATCACCGCGGAGTCCTGCCACTGGTCGTCTCAACCGATCACTTTCGACCATCGTGATTACTCAGCAAGTCTCCGGCATGCAGGATGGGCTGCCCTGGTATTAGACCCAATAATTGACGGATACCACTTCACACAAGTCCTGATGGACGGTGGCAGCAGTCTAAACCTGATATACCAGGATACAATCCACGAAATGGGGATAGACCCAACAAAAAATTGCCATAGCAATATTACCTTTAAAGGAGTAACGCCAGGCCCAGGGGCTCATTGCACGGGCTCCCTACTACTAAAAGTTATATTCGGCTTCCCCGATAACTTCCGTAGAGAACATTTAACCTTCGACATCGCTCTGTTTCAAAGTGGCTATCAAGCACTACTCAGACGCGAAGCTTTCGCTCGCTTTAACGCAATACCACACTACGCTTCCCTCACACTCAAGATGCCCAGTCCACGTGGCATCATTACAGTGAATGGAAGTATTAAGCGATCTCTGCGCGCTGAAGAGCGTGCGGCTGCCCTGGCAGCCGCACACTAAAAACGGCCTCACCAACTAGAGCATTTTGCAGGCCGTCATGACCTCGGACACGGTTAGACGAGTCCGGCGCAGCTATATGCAATTTTTACCGGATCAATGATCACACCCCTATTACAAATACAAGGGGCTCAACGTGCGTAGACAAGCGGCAATCCTTACTTACCTTGAATTATACATGATTTCTTTAAAAAACTATCTTTTTGCACGACAGCTTTTTCACCTAAGCTCCTTTCTTTTACAGATAATCATCGTGCTACACCCATCCAAGATACGGCACAACGGAGACACAGGCGCAGACGTGCAGCAGGGACCCGCTCCAAGGATTCTTTTTAGATTAAGACCCTGCGTAAACCTTTTTTACTGTCTCTTGTTGATACATATCCACCAAATTCTGAGCACAGTTGAGAAGGATGCTGGCGTCTTGGCATCAGGCCACGTCAGAATAATGCACGTACCTGGACACCAGGGGCTTCTTACGAAGGGCACTATTTAGGCCCGGTTTATACCATAAAGACCGAATAACTTAGGGAGTGTTCGGCGTCGCGAGTTTGGCCTTATATGCATCAGCTCCGAATCATTGTCTTTGGTCAAATGTTGGGTTTGCCCGGCTCCTGTGTTTTGGTGCCTTATGTTCCACTTTACTGGCTAAGGTAGCACCAGGAGAACTACTACGATTGTGCCCTGGTTCATCCGGACGAGCACCTCAGTAGAGAAAGCCGAAAATGGACTGTCATGATATAGCGTGAGACTGGTCAACCACTCGGTGACCTATCGGAATGTTAGAATTCCTCCGCCTTAACGAAGGGCCGTTTCCCGGCCAGGCATGTACGCACCCCGCGATCGGGAGAGTGCGGAGCCACCAGGGGCTATCTAGTAGCCCCACTGTCAAACTCCTATGGCTAAGTGAAAGTGTTAAAGCATTATAGTCCGGTTGCCTTGCTCGCTACGCTATCACCTCCTTAATAGGACCAAGATGTTGGGTTATGTGTGAACACACGTTTTTTGTGAACTCCCCCGCATTTTATGCGTGGGGGTTGAAGACGATGGCTGCAATCTTTCAGGTTATACACAGGTATACATAAACGGCCGCACATGAGGCATCATACTACTTTCAGGCAAAAGTACAAAAATAACCTTATAAAAAATTCATAAAAGCATTGTGCTTACAATGAAAATACATATCACTCAAACATAATATTTTTCGAGCACTGGGCCTCTATCAAACGAGCACCCTCGAGAACCTCCTCGAAATAGTGCTCGGCAGCCACCCGACCTATGGCTGATCCCTGCGCCACAACAGTGGTAGTGTCCATCTCCGCCCAGTATGCTTTAACATGGGCAAGGGCCATCCACGAGCCTTCTATGCACGCCGACCTCTTCATCGAATTAATGCGCGGCACCGCATCAAGGAACTGCTGCACTAAGCTGAAATAGCTGTTCGGCTTTGGCCTTTCCGGCCATAGCTAATCCACAACAGACCTCATGGCGAGTCCGGACAACCTATTTAGTTCGGCCCATTCGGCTAGCTGGTCAGTCAATGAAAGCAGACGCTCTGGAATGTGGAATTGCGTCCAGAACAGCTTGTCCACTTCACGATCTGTCTGACCTTGGAAGTACTTGGCCGCATCGGTAGCGCTCGCCGCCAAATCCATATACGCATCTAGCAAACTCCACAGCCGATCCAGAGGGGCATACCGAGGATCTCTGAACTTCCTCCGCAACATGAAGGGTTTCCCAGCCGCAATATCCCCGGCTTCCCGCAGCTCCTCCTTCTTCGCTCTCATAGCAGAACGGGTGTCTTTGTCCGCCGCCGCGGCCTTCTCAAGGTCCGTTGCCTTCGGTCGGTTTTCTTTTTCAAGGAACCGGCAACGGTTGGTAGTGTCTTTTAATTATAAGGCCATATTGGCCATCTTCTCCTGGCTCTCGCAATGTGCGGCCTTCTCGGCTTTCAACTCTTCGGCTACCTTCAAAGCAGCCGCATTACTAATCCTCGCTTGTTCCTTGGCTCGGGCAAGTTCCACCCGCAAGGCTTCCATGGTGGCAGCTCCATCTGCAGTCACAACATATTAAAGATACTGACATTATGCTGCTCTTACTATGTGGTGTTCACCGGATAATAACACTTACCCTGTGCCTTGTCAAGCCTGTTGTTAACAAGCTCGATGTCGGCGTCTGCCGCATCCAGTTGCCATTTTAATTGGGCAAACTCACTAGTCCGGCTAGCCACCGGAGCTTCCACCACCTGCACATAGAGGCAGTTTGGTTATTGCCTGGGAATATGATCCTCTGTTCGCCGCTGTTCTCGACGACAACCAGAGTCTCAGGGGCTACTATCTACACAGGGCACACCTAACATGTGCAGTACTATCACATATTATCTCACATACCTCAAAGCATGTCAATAGACTCATAAAGGCTTCATGTAATCTGCTTTCAGCGGACGAGATTCTCTCCATCACCGTACCCATCAGCGTACGGTGCTCTTCTGAGATGGCCGCTCGCCCCACCAACTCCCTCAGAATGTCCGACCGCACACCAGACGATGTCGGACTCTTTCGTATGCTCTCTTCGGGAGCCGGACACTAGGGACTTTGGGGGTCTACGGGATTGTCTTATGGCCTCACCGGATCCGGAGAGGCCCTCCGTGACGACACTTCAGGGTCGCCCGCTTCTGGAGCGGAGGAGTCCGGGGGAGGCGTTTCGCTCTCCATCATCTCTGAAAGAAGATCCCCCGAAGACGAGCTCATTTGAGAGGGGCTGAGGCCCAAACTGCAAGATATATGCGGTGGTTATTTTCTCAGAGGAAAAAGATAGCATACCCTTACTATCAAAATATTTTGGATCACTTACGACTCGTTGGAGGGCTGACCCCCCGCGGACTCTGTGCGGCAAAAGCACCCCCCAAGGCAGGACCCTCAGTAGGAGACCTCTTCTCCCGTTTGGAGGCTTCGGCTTCCGGATCCTCGGAAGCAGTCCTTTTCCTCCCCCGATCGTCCTCCTTCATGGAGATGCTCGTTCCCTCGGTTGGAGCGGATAGCGATGGGGGCCCGCATCCACCCGTATTATCTCCCTTGGTATCTTCCTTCAAGGGCTCCGGGCAAGGTGCGACTTCGAGCATCTTCTCCAATACCGGATTTTCCAAACCCTCAGGGAGGGGGGCCAAACACCAAATCATCTTCTCCTTTGTTAGCCAGTCCTGGTAAAAAAGCAAACTCTCAGAAATAATTTCGAATAAAAGACAGCGTGTTCGGCTAGAGGATTTCTTACTTGTTCGGCGGCGCAGTTACTACTCAGGCCCACGTCCTCGGTGATATCCGGACATTCCACTTGAGGTCCGAAGAATGACTTGTACACCTCCTCATGCATCAGGCTGAGGAAACTTTGAATGGCGCGTGGTCCCTCTGGGTTGAACTCCCACAAGCGCAGGGGCCGGCGTTTGCAAGGCTGGACTTGACGAACCAGCATAACTTGTATTACCGCAACCAAATTAAAATCTCCCTCAAAGAGATCTCAGATGCGGCTTTGCAGTATAGGCATGTCCTTGGCTGGACCCTAGCTTAGACCCCTGCTAATCCATGACATCAGTTGTGGTGGGGGGCCCGGGCGGAAAGCGGGGGCAGCCGCCCACTTGGCACTTCTGGGAGCCGTGACGTAAAACCACTCCCGTTGCCATAATTCGGACACCTCTGGAAAGGAACCTTTCGGCCATGGAGCTCCTGCCATCTTGCCTATTGATGCACCTCCGCACGCTGCATGTTGCCCCTCGATCATCTTCGGTTGTACTTCAAAGGTCTTGAGCCATAGGCCGAAGTGAGGGGTCACACAGAGGGAGGCCTCACACACGACAATAAATGTCGTGATGTGGAGAAAGGAGTCCGGAGCTAGATCGTGGAAATCTAGCCCATAATAGAACATCAAGCCCCTGACGAAAGGATCCAGAGTGAGGCCTAGACCTCGGAGGAAGTGGGAGACGAACACAACGTTCTCGTTGGGTTCGGGAGTAGGGACGACCTGCCCTCGAGCAGGCAGCCGATGCGAAACCTCGGCGGTCAGGTATCTGGCCTCCCTCAACTTCTTAATGTCCTCTTCCGTCACGGAGGAGGGCATCCATCGGCCTTGAAGGCTGGATCCGGACATGATTGAAGATCCAGAGCACCTAACCTGGGCTTTGGGTGTTAGAACTCGAGGCGGAGGAAGGGTTCGATTGAGCACGAGAGAGGAAAAGCAAAAACCTTGTCCCTTTAGAAAGAGGGTGAATATCAAGCGTCCTCTTCGTAGCCATTTAGGACTTGCCTATAATCTTGGAGTCCTAGACACGGTTGGGTTACCCACGACCGCATTAATGAGAATCCCATAATTGGGGGAACACGATCTCCGCTTCGGCAAGACGTGTCATGAAAACGCCTCGCGTTATGTGTGGAGCTGGTTAAAATAAATGGTTCGAATAATCACCGGGCCCTGACGTAATGTCATGCTGCCAAAACAAGCCAGCAAATTAGATCTGTGAAAACATTATTCTCTCTGCGGAGGAATGTGGAATTTATTTTGCAGGGTCGGACACTATCCTCGTATTCAACCTCTTCTGTCATGTATTCGGAGAAGGAACCTGCCTTGCAATGCCGAAGACAATACTGCGTGACAGACTCGTCGTCATTTAAGCCTGGTTCAGGGGGTACTGTGGGAGTCCTGGATTAGGGGGTCTCCAGACAGCCAAACTATCTCCATCGGCCGGACTGTTAGACTATGAAGATACAAGATTGAAGACTTCGTCTCATGTCCGGATGGGACTCTACTTGGCGTGGAAGGCAAGCTAGGCAATACGTACATGGATATCTCCTCCTTTGTAACCGACCTTGTGTAACCCTAACCCTCTCCGGTGTCTATATAAACTGAAGGGTTTTAGTCCGTAGGACAACGATCACAACTTACAATCATACCATAGGCTAGCTTCTAGGGTTTAGCCTCTCTGATCTCGTGGTTGATCTACTCTTGTAAACACCCATACCATCAATATTAATCAAGCAGGACATAGGGTTTTACCTCCATCAAGAGGGCCCGAACCTGGGCAAAACTTCGTGTCCCTTGACTCCTGTTACTATCCGGCCTAGACGCACAGTTCGGGACCCCCTACCCGAGATCCGCCAGTTTTGACACCGACAATGGGCTTCCTCAAATGCCCTAGGTCTTCATGAGCAAGCAAGTTGGATGCACACCCACTTAGTTTCAGTTTGAGCTTTCATATACTTATAGCTCTAGTGCATCCGCTGCATGGCAATCCCTACTCCTCACATTGACATCAATTGATGGGCATCTCCATAGCCCGTTGATTAGCCGCGTCGATGTGAGACTTTCTCCCCTTTTGTCTTCTCCACACAACCTCCACCATCATATTCTATTCCACCTATAGTGCTATGTCCATGGCTCACGCTCATATATTGCGTGAGGGTTGAAAAAGCTGAAGCGTGTTAAAAAGTATGAACCAATTGCTCGGCTTGTCATCGCGGTTGTGCATGATATGAATATTTTGTGTAAAGAAGATGGAGCATAGCCAGACTATATGATTTTGTAGGGATAACTTTCTTTGGCCATGTTATTTTGAAAAGACATGATTGCTTTATTAGTAGGCTTGAAGTATTATTGTTTTTACGTCAAATGATAGACTATTCCTTTGAATCACTCGTGTCTTAATATTCATGCCATGATTAGACATATGATCAAGATTATGCTAGGTAGCATTCCACATCAAAAATTATCTTTTTATCATTTACCTACTCGAGGACGAGCAGGAATTAAGCTTGGGGATGCTGATACGTCTCTGTCGTATCTATAATTTTTGATTGTTCCATGCCAATATTATACAACTTTCATATACTTTTGGCAACTTTTTATACTATTTTTGGGACTAACATATTGATCCAGTGCCCAGTGCCAGTTCCTGTTTGTTGCATGTTTTTTGTTTTGCAAAATATCCATATCAAATGGAACAAAAACTGACGGAGATTTTTTTGGAATATATATGATTTTTGGGAAGTGAAATCAACGCGAGACGATGCTTGAGGGGCCCACGAGGTAGGGGGCGCGCCCCAGGGGGGCAGGTGCGCCCCTGACCCTCGTGGCCACCCCGTAAGGCGGTTGATGCTCTTTTTTCTTTGCAAGAAAGCTAATATCTGGATAGAGATCGTGTCCAAAATTCAGCCCAATAGGAGTTACGGATCTCCGGGAATATAAGAAACGGTGAAAGGGTAGAATCTGAGAATGCAGAAACAGAGAGAGACAGAGAGAAAGATCCAATCTCGGAGGGGCTCTCACCCCTCCCACACCATGGAGGCCAAGGACCAGAGGGGAAACCCTTCTCCCATCTAGGGAGGAGGTCAAGGAAGAAGAAGAAGAAGGGGGGCCCTCTCCCCCTTACTTCCGGTGGCGCCGGAGTGCCACCGGGGGCCATCATCATCACCGTCATCTTCACCAACAACTTCACCGCCTTCACCACCAACTCTTCCCCCCTCTATGCAGCAGTGTAACCTCTCTCTTACCTGCTTTAATCTCTACTTAAACATGGTGCTCAACGCTATATATTATTTCCCTATGATGTATGGCTATCCTATGATGTTTGAGTAGATCCGTTTTGTCCTAATGGCTATTTGATGATCAAGATTGGTTTGAGTTGCATGTTTTATTATTGGTGTTGTCCTATGGAGCTCTCCGTGTCACGCAAGCGTGAGGGATCCCTGCTGTAGGGTTTGCAATATGTTCATGATTTGCTTATGGTGGGTGGCGTGAGTGACAGAAGCACAGACCCGAGTAAGTAGGTTGTTTGCGTATGGGATAAAGGGGACTTGATGCTTTAATGCTATGGTTGGGTTTTACCTTAATGAATCTTTAGTAGTTGCAGATGCTTGCTAGAGTTCCAATCGTAAGTGCATATGATCCAAGTAGAGAAAGTATGTTAGCTTATGCCTCTCCCTCAAATAAAATTGTAATAATGATTACCGGTCTAGTTATCGATTGCCTAGGGACAAATAACTTTCTCGTAACAACAAGCTCTCTACTAAAACTAATTTAGTTGTGTATTTATCTAAACAGCCCCTAGCTTTTATTTACGCGCTCTTTATTATCTTGTAAACCTATCCAACAACACCTACAAAGTACTTCTAGTTCCATACTTGTTCTAGGTAAAGCAAACGCTAAGCGTGCGTAGAGTTGTATCGGTGGTCGATAGAACTTGAGGGAATATTTGTTCTACCTTTAGCTCCTCGTTGGGTTCGACACTCTTACTTATCAAAAACTGTTGCGATCCCCTATACTTGTGGGTTATCAGCCGCCAAGCCCTAAACTCTCTCGGGAGGGCTGATCTGGAGTCCGTTCGGGGCTCCGGAGAGGGGAATCCATCGCCATCGTCATCATCAACCTTCCTCCATCACCAATTTCATGATGCTCACCGCTGTGTGTGAGTAATTCCATCGTAGGCTTGCTGGACGGTGATGGGTTGGATGAGATTTATCATGTAATTGAGTCAGTTTTGTTAGGGTTTGATCCCTAGTATCCACTATGTTCTGAGATTGATGTTGCTATGACTTTGCTATGCTTAATGCTTGTCATTAGGGCCCGAGTGCCATGATTTCAGATCTGAACCTATTATGTTTTCATCAATATATGAGAGTTCTTGATCCTATCTTGCAAGTCTATAGTCACCTACTATGTGTTATGATCCGGCAACCCCAAAGTGACAATAATCGGGACCACTCCCGGTGATGACCATAGTTTGAGGAGTTCATGTATTCACTATGTGTTAATGCTTTGGTCCAGTACTCTATTAAAAGGAGGCCTTAATATCCCTTAGTTTCCTCTAGGACCCCGCTGCCATGGGAGGGTAGGACAAAAGATGGCATGCAAGTTTTTTCCATAAGCACGTATGACTATATTCGGAATACATGCCTACACTACATTGACGAATTGGAGCTAGTTTTGTATCACCCTAGGTTATGACTGTTACATGATCGATCGCATCTGGCATAATTCTCCATCACCAATCCATTGCCTATCAACTTTCCATATATTGTTCTTCACTTTTTTACTTTTCCGTTGCTATTGTTACAATCACTATAAAACACCAAAAATATTACTTTTGCTACCGTTACTTTTGCTATTGTTACCATTACTATCATATTACTTTGCTACTAAATACCTTGCTATAAATATTAAGTTTCCAGGTGTGGTTGAATTGACAACTCAGCTGCTAATACTTGAGAATATTCTTTGGCTCCCCTTGTGTCGAATCAATAAATTTGGGTTGAATACTCTACCCTCGAAAACTGTTGCGATCCCCTATACTTGTGGGTTATCAGTGATGCAATAATCACAAACGATGGTGTATGAAAACCGTCAAAAAAGGTGCAAAACGTTTGCGATGGAGGACGCATCAAACACGGTTCAGATTTTAGTTGCGTGTGCAAAGAAGGGCATACGGTTCGGTTCAATTAACTGTTTGCGATGAGGAGGAACAAAAGAAACAGGTAGCCAGATGAAGGTGTGTGCGATACACAGCATACGGCTCACTCGGATGAACTGTTTGTGATTAGGCAACACAAAAGAAACAGGCAACCAGATGAAGGTGTGTGCGATATACGGCACACAGTTCACTCGGATGAACTGTTTGTGATTAGGCAACACAATAGAAATGGTCAGCCAGATCAAGGTGTGTGCGATATACGGCATGCGGTTCACTCGAATGAACTGTTTGCGTTGACACAAGAGAACAGAAACAATTCAACTTAACAAGACGTGTGTGTTATGCGATGGGATTGCATGCGGTTCACATGGCCCTTGTCGTCAGTGTGTGACCTCTGTGGCAACCGTTCGCTCCCCAGGCGCCTCTTCGTGTACCATGGCAACCATCCACCGACTCTTCGCCTTTCCCTCTCGATTTGGAACTATTGTCGCACTCTAGATCTTCCTCGCTCCTCCATTTGCCTTCACCCTTCCTTCTGCCATTGTTTGATCATCTTCTAAATGGAGGGAACAAGCCGGAAATGACCCCGTTATTCTTGCCCCGATCTGAATGATGATGCGGTGGAGGAACTCATTGATCAGTGCGATGTCATCACCTCGGCTAGCATGGCAGGTTCATTCAAGACCATTCTCGACTCAACTAATAACATCATTACAAGGAACCCAAGGGTCCAAGAGCGGGTTGATCTCCCCTGTCTTCTTCGCCGTGACCCTATTGACTGGCGCGGGGATGAGGGAAGCCTCGCCTTGTGTAAGTTGATGCCGCTTGATAATGATACGTATGATGTTAAGATGCCATCGCTTGAGGGCAAGGCTTGGGCAGGCGCAAATGGAGATTGGGTTGTTTATATTGGGTACAACTGCAAGTGGGAACTTGTTAATGTGTACACTCGTCACCGGGTTCCACTTCGAAAAATCTCAGACGACTGCCCAGAGGTTGAGTACACCGGTATTCTACGTGAGTTCAAATATGATCATGCTGACTGTCGTCTACCAAACATAGCAATTTGTCGAGTTCCCAACCGCTCTTGGGGTTATAGGAATGCTTGTGTTGTCGGTATGTTCAACAAGCTTGTTGCCGTCCTTCATGGTTCGACTCGATGGATATTGCTCAAAAATCAGTTTCTATAAACGGATGAGTACTGTGATTCAATTCAATACGAGGGTTGAAAGCGCGTTATATCGACTAGAGGGGGGGTGAATAGGCGATTTTTATGAAATTCTTCACTGAGGAATTTGCCGGTGAGGAAATTCCTTAGCGAAGAACTACTAGCAGCAGAATAAGTACTCAAAAGTAAACATAACAGAATACAAGAATGGTCGTCATGATGAAATGAAGACAGGCAGAGAGTACAGGTAGCGTAAGCACAGGATAACACAGGATGAAGACAAATAGACTGAAGAAATTGAACTGAGGAAATTGAGAATGTCTTCAGTCAAAGTCTTCAAACACAGATATGAACAAGCACACAACACAGTTATGAGGAAATGAAAGAGTTGAGGAAATATAACCAGTAAGCTTGGTGAAGACAATGATTTGGTAGACCAGTTCCAACTGCTATCTCAGTTGTACGTCTGGTTGGAGCGGCTGAGTATTTAATCTCAAGGACACACAGTCCCGGACACCCAGTCTTGAACACGCAACTCAGGACACCAAGTCCTCACCGTATTCTCCTTGAACTAAGGTCACACAGACCTCGTCCAATCGCTCGTGGTAAGTCTTCAGGTGACTTCCGAACCTTCACAAACTTGGTCACTCGGCGATCCACAATTCCTCTTGGATGCTCTAGACCATGACGCCTAACCGTCTGGAAGAAGCACAGTCTTCAAAGGTAACAAGTGTCGGATCCACGCAGGATCAATCTCTTCAGTGATGCTCAATCACTTGGGGTTTGTAGGTGTTTGGGTTTGGGTTTTTCCTCACTTGATGATTTTCGCTCAAAGTCCTCGGAGGATGGGTTGCTCTCAAATGACAAGTGTCAGTTTCTCTCGGAGCAGCCAACCAGCTAGTGGTTGTAAGGGGTGGCTATTTATAGCCTAGGGAGCAGCCCGACGTGATAAGACATAAATGCCCTTCAATGATATGACCGTTAGGTGGGTAGATATTTTGGGACAGCTAGCACATAGCACAGCAACGGTCGGAATTTTGAGTAGCAAAATCCTCAAGGCTATCATGTTCCTCACTGTGTAGGCAATCCGCACTGGCGAATTCCTAACTCCCCAGTCAGAACAAATTCCTCAAAGACCAGAAGAACTTCGTCTCTGTCACCGAAGAAATTTGACTGAACTGTATGAGATTTCCAATGGCTTCACTCGAAGGGATTGGTAGGTGTAGGATTTTGAGTTGAGCATCACATGGAAATTTTTCCTTAGTATTTCCTCGACCCCCTTTAACAGTACGGTGTCTCCTATGACTCAAGAAAGAGAAAATGAAACTACTAAAACAAAAGTCTTCACGCTTCATGTTCCTCGAATGAATACCAAGTCTTCACGGTCATACCAATTTCTTCACTTTCAAAGTCTTCAGAAAGTCTTCAGAGATTCAAAGTCTTTAGTCGAAGAACTTCATTTTTAGGGGTCGACTTTCTCTGTAAATATCAAACTCCTCATAAACTTATAGACCTGTGTATACTCACAAATGCATTAGTCCCTTAACCTATAAGTCTTCAATACACCAAAATCACTAAGGGGCACTAGATGCACTTACAATCTCCCCCTTTTTGGTGATTCATGACAATATAGGTTAAGTTTTCAACGGGGATAATCATATGAAGTGTAAATACTGATATTGAGGAATTTGATTGCAAGATATAGAATAACTCCCCCTGGAGATGTGCATAGTGAGGACTTTGATTTTGAAGCAATGCACACTTGAAGAGTTGAATCATGGAGATCTCCCCCTATATCTTGTAATTCATACACGCATTTGACATATCACAATGAAGAATTTGAAATGCATGATGAAATATGGTGACTGATGTAATTCAGCATGCGTGCATTAGCATATATGAGGAATAAGCATGTAGAAAAACATATCAAAAGTATCAGAGCACCATCGGGTTTAAGTTTATAACTCGATCCAATAAAGTCTCAGAAGAACGAGAGTTGTAACTTAACAAAAAAAACGCCCATATAGAAAGACCCGCTTGAAGACTAACTCAAAATTCTCCCCCTTTGTCATCAAATGACCAAAAGGATCGAATATGAGGACTAACGCCCCTGAAGAATATCAAGTTGATGAAGGAGCACCAGCGTTGCTGGGGTCATTTGTTGTAGTAGGGCCTGCCGGAGTGTCGTCCAAGTCTTCATTCTCATCAGTGTCACACGATGAAAAAAATGAGCTGGCCACCAGAGAAGGGACTTTGACCTTCTTGAATTTCTTCGGTGGAGGTGCAGACCAGTCAAAATCTTCCTTGAGACCCATTTTCTTCAGATCGTCTTCACCATACAGATGTGACAGTATTGCCTAGGTGCGGCCGAAGACTTCATGGAGGTAGTAATGATTTTTCTTCACTGCATTGTGTGTAGCAGTCATGTTGTGAAGAAATGAACCAAACTGACGCTTAACCCATTTATGATTTTGATCCACCTTCTGGTGAAGACTAAGCAGAAGCTCACGATCAGTCATCACATGAGGAGCAGTGGCTTAAGGAGTAGACTTGGGTGCATTGGCAGAGTCATGTGTGGCAGAGTCATCATTGGTGGAATAAGAGGCAACTTTGAGAAACTGACCATCCAATGGATGAGTGCCTTCATCTATAATAGCTGGAGCCTTTCCCTTTCCATCAACTGACGAATAGGTCTACTTGAGGACTTCAATTGGGGGCAAGTAGCTGAGATGATTTTGAAAATCAGCTTTGTAGTTGAGTGAAGACCTTGTCCTGAGGAATCTCATAATCCAAGGTGCATAAGGTTTCAACTCAAACGGAGACAGTGCAACATTTTCCAGAGTCCTCATGAAGAAATCGTGATAATTGACAGGAATGCCATGAACGATATTGAATACCAGATTCTTCATGATGCCAACAATTTCCTCATCAGATGAGTCATGGCCTTTGATAGGACTCATTGTCCTCGTAAGAATATGATAGACAGTTCTGGGCACATAAAGCAATTCCTTCACGAGGAATTTGGTTCTTGGTGCCTAACCTGGCTTCAAAGGTTTCATCAGCACCTGCATGTAGTGATTTGTAAGCTCAGGTTCACTGTAGATGCAACGAGCTTCTTCAAGGTGAGGACTGAGTGGTAAGGCACGAAGCAATTCAGAAGCTGGTGCAGTGTAGTGAGTGTTTTCAGACATCCAGTCCAGCACCCATGAATTCACATCTTCAGAATCTCCTGCGATGTGCAGCGTTGCATAAAATTGAAGAATCAGTACTTCATTCCAATCGCAGATGTCAGAGCAAAAGTTTAATAGTCCAGCGTCGTGAAGAACACTGAGGACTGGTGCGAAGCACGGCAGAGATTCCGTATCCACGTGAGGAATGTGCTCATGGTAGAAGATTTTCTCTTTGTTGAACAACACTGAGGAATAGAAATTGGCTTGACTAGAAGTCCAGAAACACCTCTTCCTATTGCGAGCAGAGTTATAAGGGTTGTAGTTTTCGAAGAATACATGCTCGCCAAAGAAATCATCAGCCTTGAACTTTTGCTTGCATGGGAATGGATCCTTGGGCTTGGGCAGAGGAGTGTCAGTGAGTTGCATCACGACCTCAGGAATAGCAATCTCAGGTTCTTCAGGATGAGGAATTTCTGGTTCCTCTTCAGTGGCAGTTTGCGTCTTCAGATGTTCAGCGCTAGCAGTTTCTTCAATGCTAGTGGCTGGAATTTTCTCATGTACAGATGAAGTGGGATGAGTTTCTTCAGAGCCCATTTGAACAGTTTGTGCGGGGGACTGAGGTATTTGCTGCAACGGTGTGAACATTGGAGAGTTTGGATGCTCACTTTCCCAGAATTCATCACTCATCACTTGTGTGAAGCAGCCAACGTCCACATCTTCATCTTCCATTTCTTCAACGCCAGCCTCTTCAGCTGTGAACTGAGGCATAGGCGAGGAGATAACAGGTGTTGAAGGGATCATATCCACTTCAATTTCTTCATCAATCTGCTCTGACGAAGCAGCAGAATGATCTTCTTCATCAGATCCGCTAGGGATCTCATATTCTTCATCGAAAGGAACAAGATCCTTTGATGGCATAGTGGAGAGAGGAACAACATCAATGGGATTTTCAAACAAGCTTGTCAAAGGCTTCATCTTCTTTGGAGCTGAAGAATCTGAAGTAGCTGATGCTTTCCTTTTCTTCACTGCTGCACACTCTGCAGCCTTGGTCTTCTTCACATCTGATGCAGATGGAAGGATCGGAGTTGGTGTTGGCGTAGGAGGATCAGAGGAATCTGGTTGATTTTCTTCAGGCACAACTGATGCAGTTGCCCTGATTTCTTCAGTTTCTTCAGGCGCACCACTAGTGGATGCCCTGGCAATTTCTTCAGCGGCTGGAATGCAGTCATCAGCCCTGGAACTCACATTTTCTTCCGCAGTCTGATTGTCATCAGTGGTGCTGGCATTTTCTTTAGTAGGCTGAGCAGATGCTATAGCCTAAGGAATTTCTTGTTGTGATGGGGCTGCAACATGTGAAGTGAACTTTTCAGTCAGTTTAACAAACCTGACTTTGGCTCCTTTCCAATCAGCATAATACGAATCAAATTCATCACTGAGGCTTTTGATTTCAACCTGGACCTTCACTAGTTCTTTAGTTGTCATGGTGACAATGTTTTTCTTCAGTAGCTTCTCTTTTCTGTACTATGTTTTCTTGATTTGTCTGGCCTTCTCATACTTCCATTTTTCTTCTTCAATGAAAGCAGGCAAGACATGACTTTGACCAGGAGTGAGGTTCATCTTCGGCAAAGGCGTGTTGGAATTCTTGTGCCATAGATCAATGAAGTCAAGGATCAGCCTTGGATCTAAAAGCAGTGGCACATTGCTTCTTTTGGCACTAGCGGCCCTGACTTGCCTGTCTCTAATGATTTTGGCAAGTTCTTCATCATCAGCTTCGTCTTCTTCAGATGGTACTTGGAAATCGACTTGCTTCTTCTGAGGACTTGGGCGAGGACCTTGTCCAGAAGTGGCCTTTGTCTTCAGTAGAGAGGGTCCCGTTGAGGAATTTGGTGTAGCTGAGGAACTAGCTGAGACACCTAAGGCAATGGAGATGCCTGCAGTCCTTTGACACGAGGCAAGATGCACAGGTGCTGAGGACTTTGTCGGAACAGCTCAGGACTTTGGAGGAGCAGGAGCAGTATGAGGAATTTGCCGTGAGGGCTTTGAGGATTCTGGCCGTGAGGGCATTGCTGAGGAACTTGGCCTTGAGGGCACTGTTGGTGAAGCACTTGGCTTGCGCGCATGCTTCTTTAAGATAGCCTTCTTTGGCTTGACAGCAAAGGCCCCAGCAGAGGCAGCAACAGCAGCAGAGTCTTCATTGAATTTCCTCACTGCTTCTCTGGCTTGCTTAGCCAACTTGGCTTGGCGCTTGGCCCATTCATTAGGACAATCCTCACCACGCTTGAGGCTGGTGGGATCTGCTATTTGGCCAGGTGCCAATGGAGCTCTTGGCATGGAGGATTGAGTGCGAATTTCTTCATGTACTTTGGAGTTACATACCTGTACTCCCTCCATTCTCTTGCCCATCTCTTTTCAATCCTCTGTATGCACACCTTGCGCTGATTTTTGTCTTCCTTACCAAACTTGGCCTCATCAGGTGTGCAATACTCAGCATAGATGTCAACGGGAATCTCAAAGGCAGTCATGACCTCAGGCTTCTTTCCTCCCTTCTGTGGCTTCTTACCGTCTGCCATATTCTTCAGTTGAGGAATTTGAACACTCAAATTCTCTGAAGAAGTATGCAAATTTTCTTCAAGGAACGCTGCAAATGAGTTAAGTTGATGAGAACCTAGTGATTCAGCAGCTGACATGAGTACTTGTTGTCGGTGTCAAAACTGGCGGATCTCGGGAAGGGGGTCCCGAACTGTGCGTCTAGGCTGTATGGTAACAGGAGGCGGGGGACACGATGTTTTACCCAGGTTCGGGCCCTCTTGATGGAGGTAAAACCCTACGTCCTGCTTGATTAATATTTGATGATATGGGTAGTACAAGAGTAGATCTACCACGAGATCGGAGAGGCTAAACCCTAGAAGCTAGCCTATGGTATGATTGTATGTTATGGTTGTTGTCCTACGGACTAAAACCCTCCGGTTTATATAGACACCGGAGAGGGTTAGGGTTACACAAGGTCGGTTACAAAGGAGGAGATATCCATATCCGTATTGCCTAGCTTGCCTTCCACGCCAAGTAGAGTCCCATCCGGACACGAGACGAAGTCTTCAATCTTGTATCTTCATAGTCTAACAGTCCGGCCAATGGAGATAGTCCGGCTGTCCGGAGACTCCCTAATCCAGGACTCCCTCAGTAGCCCCTGAACCAAGCTTCAATGACGATGAGTCCGGCACGCAGCATTGTCTTCGGCATTGCAAGGCGGGTTCCTTCTCCGAATACATCACAGAAGAATTTGAATACGAGGATAGTGTCTGACCCTACAAAATAAGTTCCACATTCCACCGTAGAGAGAATAATATTTTCACAGATCTAATTTGCTGGCTTGTTTTGGTAGCATGACGTTCATGGCCCGGTGATTATTCGAACCGTTTCTTTTAACCAGCCCCGCACATAACGCGAGGCAGTTTTTTGACACGTCTTGTCAAAGCAGAGATCGTGTCCCCTTATTACGGGATTCTCATCAATACGGGTGTGGGTAACCCAACCGTGCCATCAATTGTGGCGCTTGGGGGATAAACGAGTTTTACCAGGCAAGTGGGGATGCTTAATTTCGTCCGCCCATATAAAGGGATAAGGATTCACCTTTCTATCCACGCCTTCTTCCTCCTTTGCTCATCCGTTTTCGCACACTCGAGCTCCAGCGCCCCAGTCCGCACTTCCCACCTCGACCTTCTCCAGTCATGTCCGGAGCGGGAGGCAAGTGGATGGTCTCCTCCGTCACGGAGGGAGACATCAAGAAACTGAGGAGAGCCGGATACTTGCCCGACGACATCGTGCACCGGCTCCCAGATGAGGGGCAGCTCATCCCCACCCCCAGGCCCCATGAGAGGGTAGTATTCCTCACCCATTTCCTCCGCAGACTGGGGTTCCCTCTCCATCCCTTCGTCCGTGGGATCATGTTTTATTACGGCCTGGATTTCCACGATCTGGCCCCGAACTTCATCCTCAACATCTCGGCATTTATCGTCGTGTGCGAGGGCTTCCTCCACATCAAGCCCCACTTCGGCTTATGGCTGAAGACCTTCAATGTCAAGCCGAAGGTGGTGGGCGGCCGCCAGGCGGAGTGAGGAGGCGCCATGGTGGGCAAGATGCCCAACATAACATGGCTCGAGGGCTCCTTTGTGGAAACCATCAAAGGGGTGGCAATCGGGGTGGTTCTATATCACCGAGCCGCGCGACCCTGCATGGGTAGCGGCCCCCGAGTTCCAATCTGGCATCCCCACACAGATCACCTCCTGGGAAGAGAAGGGCCTGTCCTGGGGTAGTTCAAAAGAGCTGACTGGACTCCAAACATGTATTTAAAACATGGTGGACAAGAAGCTCAAGCTCGTCAACATAGTCCAAGTTATGCTGATCCGCCGGATACTCCCATGCCAACAACGGGAGTTCAACTTGTGGGAGTTCAATCCGGCGCAACACCGAACTCTGAACAGGCTCTTCGACACAACTCACGAAGACGCCTGGAGGGTGCTGTTCAAAAGTGCCGAGGTCCCTCCCCCTATTACTGAGGATCGCAGATTCAGCACGAAGCGCCAAGCCAGTGCGGTAAGCTGCTTTACCTTTCATAGGATAATTATTTTTTGTATAGATCGACTCCATGCAGGATCTAAACTCCCGTACCTTTGACAGGACTGGCAGAAGATGGCCGGACAGATCGACTGTCTGGCTCCTTTGCCCGAAGGCCCCGCAGATGCTCTTCTGGCGAAGATGCTGACTCCGGCCCCTTATAAGGTGCCGGAGAAGACCAAGAAGGCCAAGGGAACCCGAAAGAGTTCCTGATGCCAGGTGTCGTCGGACTCACCGTACAATGACTCTGCGGCGCACTCTTCCCCTGAAGACGAGGAAGAGGAAGAAGAAGATGCTCCCCCACCGACTGGGGGAGACAAGAAAAGGAAGGCCGCCCCAACTGGGGAGGCCGGAGGGTCCAAGAAGGGAAGGACTCTCCTTCCGGACAGTTCCACCGCCGCCGACGAAGGCGAAGGTGAGTGGTTGCCTAGGGTCAAGCCCCCGGGGAGATCGTAAGTATTCGGATACCAGACTAACTCCTAGGATTCCTTTGTCGCACTACTTTCCCTAACACCGAACGCAATTATGCAGGCCGCCGCGAGCCAGTATCGATGTAGCATCGAACGGCTCCTTGGGCTTGTCGGACATGGATAGCGAACCAGTCCCGACCGCCACCTCCCCTCATCCCGCCGACGACAACGAGGTGTTGTCTCAAGAGGCATTGGATCGTGGGGAGACAGTCCTGGAGGCGCCTCAAGGCGACCTTCCAGACTTTGGGAGACGTGGGGACGGGACCCCGAGGGCTCCGAGTTCGGCCCTTAGCCGAACACCGTGCCGGACCCTCCAGCGGTTCTGGGCTCGGACAGACGGCCTCCTTCTAAGAGGGGCAAGACTCCTGTGCCGGTGACCTCTGTCCATCCAGAGGCACCGGACAATCTGCTGGAAGCGCTTCGTAGAGCTTCCATCGACGAGGAGCACCGTAATATCATGAGTGCGGTGATCCAGAAGGTTCAGTCCGCCAAGAGCGGATTGACTGAAGCCTGTGCCAGCCTCCTAACAGGCTTTGAGGTAAGTGTTTTAAAATGTAGTAGAAATATTACCGCATAGACAGTAGCCCCTGATGCTTTGTTCAGTGTTCACAAGGAAAAGCCGAACAGAGGATCAAATAATATCGTAGGAGTCTAATATAAGTATGTCAATATGCATATGCAGGCTTCGCTGCTGGCGTCCGCCGCACTAACTGCGGAGGTCGCCGTACTAAAGCAGGACCTCGAGGGGTCCAAGAAAGAGCTCGGCCTTGCCAAAAGGCAGCTCGGGGAGAACAAGGGTAAGTAATACCCCGTCTATAGATATGTATATATAAAAAAGGACGCGATTGCAAAATGACAGGATCATTGTATGTTTGCCAGGGGCCACGACCGAGGTGGCGACCCTGAAGCAAGCGCTGACCAAGGCCGAAGATACAGCGGCCAAGGAGCGCACCGAGCGAGAGAAGCACGAGGCTCGGGTGGGCGAGGTGCAGCAAGAGCTCCAGGCTCTTGTGGCGAAGCACGAGGCGTTGGAGCTTGACTCCAAGACGCGGGAGTCTGAGCTTGCCGCGGCCCTCGAGAGTGTAAAAAGTGCCAAGGCCGAAGCCCAAAAGGCCCTCCAAGAGATCGACGCGATGAAGAAGATAGCGGCGGGTAAGGCTTTCTATATGCAAAGCAAGCATGTAAAAGTAAATTACCGATTACTTACCCGGATCCGGAGCTCTTCAGGAGCATTCGCAGATTTGCCCCGCAGTGTGTCCGATGCCGCACAATTTTACCAGGCCGAGGACGGAAGCTCGACAGAGAAGATGTTCTGGTCTCAGTATGCTGAGGCTGAACATCCGGTGCCAATGAGCGACCAGTTGAAGCAGATGGTCGAGCTACATAAGGCGGCCGATTAGGCCATGAAGAGCTTTATAGTCCGGTTGTGGCCTGGCGACGCCCTTCCGAACAGCTTCTTCGGCCTGGTGAGGCGGCTCGTGGATGCCTGCCCGCGGCTGGAGGTCGTCAAGCGATCTGTCTGCATTGAAGGTGCACGCCGGGCTTTCGCCCGTGTGAAATTGCAGTGGGTCAAGCTAGACGCCGTGAAGCTGATCAAGGAGGGGCCGCCAGAGGGCAAGGAGCACCGCCACCCCGAGATGTACTACGAGGGTGTTCTGCCGGGTGCCCGTCTCATCGCGGATGAGTGTTCAAAAGATGTAATATTTGAATGAGACTTGCTCGTTTTATCCTGTATGTATGAAAACTTGTTTCATATGCGCTATGCAACGCTTGTTGGAATTTAAAATATTACCTTCTGTTTGGCTGTTTATCCAATCTGAGAGATGGCTAGTCCTCGGCTTCTGCCCCCATGCCACGAGTGCTGGGGTGTTCGGGATAAACCTGAGCACTCTTGTTCCCATGTTTGGGTCCTTCGAGGGAGGTGCTCAGCACAACGAACAAGGCAACCGGACTAATAATGCTTTATCACTCTCACTTAGCCATAGAATTCTATAATTTTAAATTTCGGCGAAGCCCCTGGTATTCGGAAGGCCGAATTCGGGGCGCGATACACGCCTGTAAGCCGGACAGGGCCGGCCCCTCGCCCTAAGCGGCATAAGTCTTTAGGGACTCGAAAAACCTCGCCGAACAGCGACCAGTCTCTCGCCTTATCATGACAGTCAGTTTTCGCTTTCTCTACTGAGGAGCTCAGCCCGGCAGAATCGGGGCACAATCGCAGTAGTTCTCCTAGCGCTACCTTAGCCGATAGAGCGGAACGTAAGGTACCAAAACATAGGAGCCGGGCAAACCCAACATTTGACCAAAGACATGATTCGGAGCTGATGCATATAATGCTATAAGTTCGGGGTGTCGCACTTGTGAAAGTGTTCGGACTTTTCACACCGCATTGTGGGGTACATAAGCCCCTGGTGTATTGGCCGTACCAGAGTGTACGGTTGCAAGGCGTCATTAATGAACACACACACACACACACACACACACACACACACACACACACATATATATATATATATATATATATAACAAGAATGCAATAATAGTCGTAATGTCATGCATTGTTTATTGAAAAATTGCGTTAAAGCAGAATGATACATATAGTGTGATAAGCAAAGAGTAGGACTATGTCCCTTCCAAGGGCAAGCTGAGGAATGATATGAAATCGAATATTTCGCTCGTTACTGTAATCAACCTGGGAATTCCGTGGTATAATGTAGCTATATGCCTCCTTGATTGCTGCATCATGTGTTCGGCAATAGTGCTGCTGGACAGTGTTTCGAGAGATTAAGGTCCTGAACGAAAAACAAAATGACAAAACAGGGAGCCCCTAGTGCGGTTTAGGCCACGTTTTGGGGCATGCCGCAGTTGTGCCCCCCTCCCCACCTGTGCCCATGGTATTTTTAATGCGTAATTATGTACGCGCGGCACGAATATCGCCGTTGGGCTGGGATTGGGGTGGCCGCCGTATTGCTACGCGAGCTCAGATCGCGCCAGGCGGTCTATTTGCCGATTGCCCCGAGCGCGCTTGAAGGTGTCCGGGCTTTGAAACGCCGAACTGGTTGATTGCTTTGAGAGGCTGCTTTGCGCTTCTGCTGCGAGGGCCGCAGTGTGCTCCTCTGTTCGGAGAGAGCGCTCTGTGTTTCCATTGACTGTAATAACTCCGCGAGGTCCTGGCATCTTGAGCTTGAGGTATGCATAATGCGGTACCGCATTGAATCTAGCGAATGCGGTTCGCCCGAGCAGCGCGTGATAACCACTGCGGAACGGGACTATATCGAAGATTAACTCTTCGCTTCGGAAATTATCCGGGGATCCGAAGACCACTTCCAGTGTAATTGAGCCTGTGCAATGGGCCTCTACACCTGGAATGACGCCCTTAAAGGTCGTTTTTGTGGGTTTGATCCTTGAGGGTCTATACCCATTTTGCGCACTGTGTCCTGATAAAGCAGGTTCAGGCTGCTGCCGCCGTCCATAAGGACTCGAGTGAGGTGAAATCCGTCGATGATTGGGTCTAGGACCAGTGCGGCGAATCCGCCATGACGGATACTAGTGGGGTGGTCCCTGCGATCGAAGGTGATCGGACAGGAGGACCAAGGGTTGAACTTTGGGGCGACTGGCTCCAACGCATATACGTCCCTGAGCGCACGCTTCCGCTCCCTCTTGGGGATGTGGGTTGCGTATATCATGTTCACCGTCCGCACTTGCGGGGGAAACCTCTTCTGTCCTCCAGTGTGCGGCTGCCGGGGCTCCTCCTCGTCATCGCTATGCGGCCCCTTGTCCTTGTTTTCGGCAATTAACTTGCCGGCCTGCTTGAACACCCAACAATCCCTGTTGGTGTGATTGGCTGGCTTGTCTGGGGTGCCGTGTATTTGACACGAGCGATCGAGTATACGGTCCAAGCTGGACGGACCCGGCGTACTTTGTTTGAATGGCTTTTTCCGCTGACCGGGTTTAGAGCCTTTGAATCCGGCATTGACTGCCGTATCCTCAGTATTTTCGCTGTTAATGCGGCGCTTATGCTTGTTGCGACGTGACCTGCTATTGCCGTCCTTGGTATCTGAGGTACCATGGTTCTTTGATATGTTATTACTGCGAGCCAGCCAGCTGTCTTCTCCCGCACAAAAGCGGGTCATGAGCGTCGTGAGAGCTGCCATAGATTTCGGCTTTTCCTGACCAAGGTGCCGGGCTAGCCACTCGTCTCGGATGTTGTGCTTGAAAGCCGCTAAGGCCTCCGCATCCGGACAGTCGACGATTTGATTTTTCTTTGTAAGGAACCGAGTCCAGAATTGCCTGGCCGACTCTTCTGGCTGCTGAATTATGTGGCTCAAGTCATCGGCGTCTGGTGGTCGCACATAAGTGCCCTGAAAGTTGTCGAGGAATGCGGCTTCCAGATCTTCCCAACAGCTAATGGAGTCCGCTGGCAAGCTGTTAAGCCAATGCCGCGCTGGTCCTTTGAGCTTTAGTGGGAGGTATTTGATGGCGTGTAAGTCATCGCCGCGGGCCATGTGGATGTGGAGGAGGAAATCCTCAATCCATACTGCGGGATCTGTTGTGCCGTCGTATGATTCAATATTTACAGGTTTGAAACCTTCTGGGAATTGATGTTCCATTACTTCGTCTGTGAAGCATAAGGGGTGTGCGGCGCCTCTGTATTGGGCTATATCGCGACGCAGCTCGAATGGGTCTTGCCCGCTGTGTTCGGCCCGGCCGGATTTGCTTTTACTGTATCCGGCGTGACGTTTGTCGTCTCGCAGAGTGGTGCGCCCTCGTGATCCGTAGATCGATCTTGAATGCTTTGCCTTGTCCTCCAATATGTCTCGCAGGTCTGGCGTATCTCCCCATGCCTTTTTATTTGAATGGCGTTGGGGTGGAGGCTGAGCTTTTGGCTGGAATGCCTCTCTATCGCGGCCACGAGGTGGCCGATCAGCCGTATCATACGCTTCTTCCTCCAGTCGGGGTAGTAACCTGCGCCTTGGGTAACTCTTGGAGGGACGCTCGAGTTTATATTCCTCGGCCGCGAGGACTTCAGTCCATTTGTCAGCTAGCAGATCTTGATCAGCTTGAAGCTGCTGCTGCTTTTTCTTCAGGCTATTTGCCGTGGCCATAAGCCGGCGCTTGAAGTGCTCTTGTTCGACGGGATCCTCTGGTACGGCGAATTCATCGTCGCCGAGGCTTGCCTCGTCTTCGGAGGGGGCATGTGATTCATCCTCCTCCTCTCCGTCTGCCGCTCTCTCAGGAGAGCTGGCTCCTTCATCCTCCTGCTCTAAATCTTGCTGGAGGGGATTGTTGTTGTATTCGGCACTATCCGGAGTGTTATTATCTCCTGTGCTGGTATCACCACTTTTTCTTTGGCGGGACTTAGAGCGGCGCCGCTGACGTCGGCGCTTGGATTGCTTCTTGGAGGGGTCATCCTCCGCTATCTCGTCGCCATTGCCTTCGTTGGGTGTATCCACCATTCATATGTCATATGACGAGGTGGCTTTCCAGTGCCCTATAGGTGCTGGTTCATGTTCGTCTCCTACATCGTCGTCCATACCGTCGATGTCTTCGGAGTCGAAGTCAAGCATGTCAGTCAAATCATCGATAGTGGCTACGAAGTGGGTGGTGGGTGGGCGTCGAATTTCTTCGTCGTCCGCATCCCAATCCTGTTGGCCATAATCTGGCCAGGGCTCTTTTGACAAAGATAGAGACCTTAGTGAATTCAGAATGTCGCCGAAGGGCGAGTGTTGAAAGATATCTGCGGCGGTGAATTCCATGATCGGCGCCCAATCGGATTCGATTGGCAGGGGCGCGGATGGTTCGGAGTCCGGCACCTTGGAGTCACGGGCTGCGCAGAGGATTATGCTGGTGTTTGGCTCGATCGCCATTGAGGCTGCAGCCCCTGAGGCGGTGTCTAACCACCCGTCCTCGATTAGCGCAGTTGGCTCCGAGCTAAGGGTCGGAGCTGATGCTGGCGTGGCCTTTGGGGTACTGTTCGGCGGCAGAGCTAGGTCATACCCATTGCGACAGTGTGGCGCGCCCGGCTGTGGCTCGAATCCGTCGAAGATCAAGTCTCCGCGGATGTCGGTCGTGTAGTTCAAACTTCCAAATCTGACCTGATGGCCAGGGGCGTAGCTTTCAATCTGCTCCAGATGGCCAAGCGAATTAGCCCGCAGTGCAAAGCCGCCGAATACGAAGATCTGTCCGGGGAGAAAAGTCTCACCCTGGACCGCATTACTATCGATGATAGTAGGAGCCATCAAGCCGAACGGCGACGACACAGAGGAACTCTCAATGAAAGCACCAATGTCGGTGTCAAAACCGGCGGATCTCGGGTAGGGGGTCCCGAACTGTGCGTCTAGGCTGGATGGTAACAGGAGGCAGGGGACACGATGTTTTACCCAGGTTCGGGCCCTCTTGATGGAGGTAAAACCCTACGTCCTGCTTGATTAATATTTGATGATATGGGTAGTACAAGAGTAGATCTACCACGAGATCGGAGAGGCTAAACCCTAGAAGCTAGCCTATGGTATGATTGTATGTTATGGTTGTTGTCCTACGGACTAAAACCCTCCGGTTTATATAGACACCGGAGAGGGTTAGGGTTACACAAGGTCGGTTACAAAGGAGGAGATATCCATATCCGTATTGCCTAGCTTGCCTTCCACGCCAAGTAGAGTCCCATCCGGACACGAGACGAAGTCTTCAATCTTGTATCTTCATAGTCTAACAGTCCGGCCAATGGAGATAGTCCGGCTTTCCGGAGACCCCCTAATCCAGGACTCCCTCACCTGTGAACAGAGTATAGTTGCGAGGAATTTGGAGAGGTCATATGCGTTCTCAGAAGGTTTTTCAAACAGAACAAGTTAGAGGAATTTGACCAGATGAGTCTTGAAGAATTTCACTAAGCGTTCTTTGTCTTAGGTTCCAGAGTTGTATAGATTGTAGATCCACACAACTGAGGAATCTTGAAGAAAAATGATGCTTAGAGAAACGAATCAAGAACAGATGACTTGTGAGGTGTTTAGTGTGTGAAGATATGAAGAAAAACACCTTTGAAGATTTTGTAGATAATCATTCGAATCAATGAGGGAAGTAAAAGTAACTTTTAATTACCCTGGATGAAGAACACGACGAATAGTGAAGTGGAGAGGTGAAGTTCGTCTGTGTAGATCTTCCACGCCCTAACTCGGTGGAGGAAGATGGCTATGGCGGCGGCGGAGTGAAGATTTCCACGGTTGGCGCTAGTACGTCGGTGACGAGGTCGAGGCAGTGAAGCTCTTCCTCACCGGCGACGATGAAATAGCGGCGGCGCTAGGGTTTGAGAAGCTCGAGCTGAAGAGAGGTCGAGTGGAGTAAAGGAAGTGAGGAAGGGGAAGAGGGGTATTTATAGCCACGGTGGAAACTGTTCGCCCGAAGAAATTGGACAAACATGCCCCTGACCCTTCTCATTCGCTTGACATGTGTCACCCACGTACTGAGAGGTGGAGATCGTGTGCGATCGTGGGTGAAAGGATAAGTATATCGTGGGATGCGGAACAGTTTGAGCGGCAAAGCCGAAAATTTAGATAAGATAGGTTTTAAAGTTCCGTTCGCAATTTCTTCAGCTGACAAGGACACAGTGAAGATTTTGAACGAGTTTCAAATAGAACGCACATGAAGAATTTGTGAATAGATTGGGTTGAGTATAGCATAGAGGGGAAGGGTCTGATCACATTCACTTAGCAGAAAAAGCAACTTGAAGAATTAGCAATAAGTGAATGCTGTAGAGGACATAAACTCATATATATATATATAGCCAATGAAGAAAAATGACGGAAACTGTGACGACAATGCAAAGTTGAAGAATATGAACAATTGAGGAATTTCAACTTTTGGTGGTGGCGTGACCCACCGTATAAGAATGATGATTTTAGACACCGCGTACAATTATCGTAGGGTTCTGAGAATCAAATTCTTCGTTAATTTCTTCACACTAAGAGTGTTATTCTTCATTGATTGAAGAAAAATGTTTATTCATGTGTTGCACATCTAAGTCATCAATTTTGCATAAGTGTTAGGATGAGTGTCCTTTTCAAAGAACATTCGAAGATTCTAGGATATTTAGCTCACACCACAACTTGCTAAATCTCTTCTCATCCAAGGGCTTTGTGAAGACATCGGCTAGCTGTTCTTCAGTCTTCACATGCTCAATACAAATGCCGCCCTTCAACACATGATCACGAAGAAAATGATGATGAATCTGAATGTGCTTTGTCTTCGAATGCTGAACTGGGTTGTGAGCAATCTTGATGGCACTCTCATTGTCACAGAAGAGAGGCACATTCTTCATGTTGACGCCGTAGTCCTTGAGAGTTTGCTTCATCCATAGCAATTGAGCACAGCAAGAACCAGCGGCAATATACTTAGCTTCAGCAGTAGATAGTGATACGCAATTCTGTTTCTTTGAGGACCAACAGACCAAAGATCGTCCGAGGAAATGACATGTCCCAGATGTTGACTTGTGGTCCACACGATCACCAACATAGTCAGAGTCAGAATATCCAATGAGATCAAAAGCCGAGCCCTTGTGGTACCATAATCCTAGTGTTGGTGTGTGAGCTAGATATCAAAGAATATGCTTCACAGCCTTATGGTGTGATTCCTTCGGTGTAGCTTGAAATCGGGCACACATGCAAACACTAAGCATTATATCTGGCCTAGATGCACATAAGTACAATAAAGAGCCAATCATGGAGCGGTATACCTTATGATCAAAGTCAATACCATTTTCATCAGTGCGTAGATGGCCATTTGTGGGCATAGGAATTTTGACGCCTTCGCAATCTTGCATGCCGAGTTTCCTCAGTACATCCTTGATGTATTTCTCCTGAGATATGAATATGCCATTGCGTTGTTGACGAATTTGAAGACCTAAGAAGAATTTCAACTCTCCCATCATAGACATTTGATATTCTTCACTCATCATATAGGAAAATTCATCACTATAACATTGGTCAGTACAAGCAAAGATAATACCATCAACATATATTTGGCACACAAACAATTCACCATCATAAGATTTAGTGAAAAGAGTAGGGTCGAGTGAACCGGGTTTGAAGCCTTTCTTCATGAAGAATTCCTTCAAGGTATCATACCACGCCCGTGGGGCCTGCTTGAGGCCATAGAGGGCCTTGTTGAGTCTGAAGACTTTGTCAGGATTCTTTGGATCTTCAAAACCTGGGGGTTGAGCAACATATACTTCTTCCTCAAGCTTACCATTGAGGAATGCACTTTTCACATCCATTTGATATAAAGTGATATCATGATGGTTAGCATAAGCAAGTAATATGCGAATAGCTTCAAGTCTAGCAACAGGTGCAAAAGTTTCATCGAAATCAATTCCTTCAACCTGTGTGTAGCCTTGAGCTACAAGCCGTGCCTTATTCCACACCACAAGGTCATTTTCATCTTGCTTGTTGCGGTAGATCCACTTTGTGCCGATGATATTGTGCTTGCGAGGATCTGGATGTTTGACCAGTTCCCAGACATTGTTGAGCTTGAACTGATGTAATTTTTCTTGCATGGCCTGAATCCACTCAGGCTCTAGAAATGCTTCATCTACCTTAGTGGGCTCTCTGATAGAGACAAAAGCATAGTGCCCACAAAAGTTAGATAAATGTGAAGCTTTTGAGCGTATGAGAGGACCTGGCGCTTTGATGTCATTAATGATCTTTTCAACTTGCACTTCTTTTGCAATGCGAGGATGAGCTGATTGTCGTTGAAGAATTTGATCAACATTCTCTTCAGCACCATTTTCTTCAGTATTTTCTTCATGTGCATTAGCTCGACGTTCTTCATGTTCTGGAATGAATTCTTCAGCAGATTCTTTAGTAGGAATGACATCCTCAGTAGCCTTGAACTTGATAGTTTCCTCAGGTGCTAGTTCATCTATCACAGTAGGTAGGTGCTCTCTTTGCGAGCCATTAGTTTCATCGAACCGCACATCTACAGTTTCAACAACCTTGTGAAGAACGTTGTTGAAGACTCTGTAGGTGTGCGAGTCCTTTCCGTAACCAAGCATAAAACCTTCATGTGCTTTCGGTGCAAATTTTGAGTTGTGATGAGGATCTCTAATCCAACATTTAGCACCGAAGACTTTGAAATGACTTACATTGGGTTTCTTATCAGTGAGGAGTTCATAGGCAGTCTTCTTGAAGAATTTGTGAAGATATACTCTGTTGATGATGTGGCACGCGGTATCAATTGCCTCAATCCATAACAGACGAGGCCTTTTGTATTCATCAAGCATAGTGCGAGCCATCTCAGAAAGAGTCCTATTCTTGCGCTCCACGACGTCATTCTTCTGAGGAGTGTAAGGAGCAGATAACTCATGAGTAATACCAAGTTCATCAAGATATTCATCGAGACCAGAATTCTTGAACTTAGTGCCATTGTCACTTCTGATGTGCTTGATCTTCACACCAAAGTTGGTTGAAGCCCTCGAGGAAAATCGTTTGAAGACTTCCTGCACTTCATGTTTGTAAGTAACAATGTGTACCCATGTGTATCGAGAGTAATCATCAACAATAACAAAGCCATATTGAGATGCATCATTTGAAACAGCAGAATAATGATTAGGACCGAAGAGATCCATGTGAAGCAGTTCAAATGGACGAGTAGTGGTCATGATAGTCTTTGCTGGATGCTTAGCCTTTGTCATCTTCCCAGCTTCATAGGCTCCGCATAGGTGATCCTTGAGGAATTTGACATTCTCGATGCCAATGACATGCTTCTTCTTCGCCAACGTGTGCAAATTCCTCATTCCTGGATGACCAAGTCGTCGATGCTAGAGCCAGCCTTCTGAAGCTTTTGCAAGTAGACACACGGATGGTTGTGGTCCTGTAGAGAAATCAACAATATACAGGTGTCGGTGGGAACGACACCTATGGGATCACAAGAATCCCTACTACGGTTAGCGGGGCGCGGGGTCGTGAGAAGAGTGGATCAAACAGATAGTACACAGTTTGTTTATCCAGGTTCGGGCCGCGAGGATGCGTAAAACCCTACTCCTGCTTTGGTGGATGTATATTCCTGTTCTTGAGCTAGCTCTGGGGCATTAGGAGCTCCAAAAAGCCGAATCCCTCTCCTGGTCGCCTCGGGCCTCCTTTTATAGAAAAAGGGGTCGCCACATTGGCACACAAGAGATGAAACGGGTACAGTGATGCGAGGTTATCCCTCGCATTACATGACAAGGCGCATTTAATGCGTCTTGCTTAGGTGTCCTTGCTTTATCGGGGATGGGGGAGAAACCTGTCTCGTCCGTCGCCGCTCCTTCTTATGTCGACACGTGCCCTGGCCAGCGATGCCTGTGATGCCATGTAGGTAGGCAGGCAGCTGAGGTGGCGCAGTGGCGGGTCTTCATGAAGATCTGCATGCCGCCACGCAGGTGCCTGCCTAGCTGGTTGGGTCGGCAGCTGCATGCGTATGGTGGTGGAGGTTTAGTCGGCATGGGCCTGATGGTGGCCCTGCGGATGTCCTTGGCAAGGGCCTTGCCGGGGCCCCGGCAAGGGTCTTGCCGAGGCGCCCGCTGTCATCCCCGGGAAGGCGCTTGCCGGGGGTCTCGTGGTCTTCCCTGGCTGGTATCTCGCCAAAGGTCGTCGTATTCTTAGTGCGTATCTGATCTTGAATGTCTTCACAAAGATCTGCATGCCACCACGGGGATGTCTCCCGAATCCTTGCCCCTTGGGGGCAGTGGACTCAAGGGTAATTTGCTCCGTAGGCGTGGGGCGAGTCACCGCGGCAAGGGTCTTGCCGGGGTTGCCAAAGCTGTCTCCCGGCAAGGATCTTGCCGGGGGAGTCCTCTTCGTCCCTTTTGCTCTTCGTGGTCTTGGCCTTGGCGTTGTCCTAGTTCCCGTGGCTCAGACTGTCCGTGCACAGTTATAGCGGTACAAAAAAGTGTACCCCTCTTTTTGTACACCGACAGGAGCCCCCGGGCCTGGGCCACACATAAGCGTAATGCGTTGTTGGGCTAGGCCCAAAAACGGTGCGCGGGCAGGCGGGGCGATTTTTTACCGTGGTAAGATTTTTCGCGCGTTGCGCTTCCCACGACCCGCGCGTGGCGCGGTGTGGGGAGGCGCGTGTGATGTGGGCGGCATGCTTGGGGTTGGTTCCCGCGGGCATGCGTCACATCACAATTAATGTGAAACGAGGCGGCCCATGTTTTCCCCCATAAAAAAGGAATAACCATGGGCGCGCTGCTCACTTTCTCCTCTTTCCTCGTGCCTTCTCCAATCTCAGAGCCGCCGTTTCCTCTGTTCCTTCCTTCCTAAGCTTCCACCGTCGCCCGCCATCGTTGCTTCGCCATCCCCCTCCCTCAGTCCTCTAACTTTCTTAGCCGCCATGGCGCCCAAATCCGTCAAGGGCAAGGGGGTGGCCAAGGGCGCTGGGACTATGGAGGCACCAGAGAGTGCGCTATTGGGGGACCGGACGAAGTCCGCCTTCTTCTTCCCCTCGACGGTTGATGTTTGTGAGCTCCGGGCCTCCTTCAGGCCTCTATGGGGAGTGAAGACGGGGGAGAGAATTCGGGACATCCGGCGACGCGCGTCATTCCTGCCGCTTGCACCGATCCTGCCCCAAATCGGTATCCCTTTTTCATTGATTATATTTCTTGCGGGTTATGCCCCCTTTTTCCGATTTCTTCTGCGACATTATGCACACCTTCGGCTTTCGCCTCTTGGATTTTACTCCGAATGCGGTGGCGTGCATGGCTTTCTTTGCGCATCTTTGCGAAGGCTTTGTCGGGGTGCAGCCCAACACGACACTCTTCCGCCATTATTTCTCCCCTCGGATCCAGCGGGGAGGTGCCGTCTCTGGTTGCGTCACCTGGATCCCAAGATCCAAGGGGGTGTACCTGGACGGTGCCGTGAAGGAGAGGTGGGAGGAATGGCGTGGCCGGTGGTGCTGGATTGAAGATGAAGACCCACCGGAATTTTGCAAGGTCCGCCGAGTGCCGCCGGTTCGCGGCAGCGATTGGGGTGATGTCGATGCTGCCGACGGGAGGCTCACTGTCGCCACCACCAGGATTCTCCGGCTGACCCGGGCTGGACTCACCCTTGAGATGATCGGGGCGGACTTCATTCGCCGCCGGATCGCCCCGTTGCACAACAAGGGGAGGCCAGCCTGGCTCTTTACGAATCCGGCTGACATTATGCGACTCCGCCCTGGCCTCGACCATAATTTCACGGTTATGGCGCATGCCCACTTCTGCCAGTGGCTTTTTTAGCTTGATGTGGGTCGCGACGGCGAGGTCGAACGGACCGGCAAGGCCGCGAGGGCTGCCGCAAAGGTCGGCAAGGCCCTCAAGGGGCCGTTTTTCAAGTTGCCAGCGGGGGTGGTCCCGTTGTGCAATAATTCACGTCGGTCCGAGATCATCGCTATGATGCCGGACTGTAATGCGCACGACCCTGTCCCGAGCTGGAAGGAGCCGAAGGATGTGGATGTGCATCAATTCTTTGACACCCTGATCGAGGTATATGTCAATGCTGACGCCGAGCGGTGGCTTGTCATGGACACTACCCAGGCAGAGCTGGACTACATCGCCACTAGGGCGAGGGAGGCACAACTTGCCATGGAGGTCGGCAGCGCCGAGGGTGTGGAGGACAAGGCCGCAACGGCTGCGGAGGAAGAGGAGCTCACCCGGTGGGCGGCGGCCTCCGGGGAGGTTAGCAGCGCTGACACGGGAGCTCCGCTTGTCGAAGATGCGGCTGACGAGTCGTCGGGGGAGGAGGATGTCGCGGCAGGCTCGACGCCAGCCAGGGGAAGAGGGCGAGTCCTGCGATGGTCTGGCTCCGGTGAGCTGGTCCGGCCCGGTAGGGCTACGCGGCCTCAATTGACCCTAGAGGTGTCCGGGCATCACACGAGGGCCATGGCAGCGAAGAGGCTGACGAAGGCTGCTGAGAAGAAGAAGACAACAGTCTCTTCCTCATCTAGGTGCGCACAAACCCCGCCTTCTTTGCCTCCTCCGGCAGATGTCGACTCGGATGTCGACGCGGAGGTCGCTTTTGATCTCGGGCCTCTCAGCCCGAAGAGGTAAAGGAAAGTGGTGGAAGAGGAGGAGATGGATGACGAGTAAGTACTCCATTCCTTACTGCCATTTCCATTCCCCCAAATTAAGTCACCTCTCCTGATCTGTTTTTGCTTTTGCAGGGATGTAGAGACGTTGACCCAGAGGGTGAAGAGGGCGAAGGCCTCGGCGAGCAGTCAGCCCCCGGCTGGGGCTTCAAAGACGCCACTGGTGGTGTTGAGCAGTCCGGACAGCAGCCCCCGGCACAGTCCCCAGCGTAAGTTCGTCACCCTCCTCTTATTCGACATGTGGTAGGCATTCGATGCTATGGTGTTGACCTTGTGGGGTTTGTAGGAGGGGAGTGCCAGCAGGAGGAGCCGCAGAGGGGTACTACCCCCAACACACCACCCCCATCGACTAGGCCGCCGCGAGGGGCGTCCCCGGCAATGGCATCAAGCACGGAGCCCACACCCATGGAGGAAGAGGGGAACTTGGGTGCTGGTGACTCTGCCACGGCGCCAAATGCTGGCGAGGAGAGGACTTCTGCTTCACAGCCTGGCACTGGTGAGTCACCTGTCCTCCGTCTCTGTTTTTCCCTTATTCTTTTTCTTGGCTTCATTGCTCCCATTACTGCCCAGGCCCTCCTTCAATAGATATGGAGGACGTGGATACTGTTGTTGGGAATATTGCTGAGGAGGCCGCGGCGGAGGCCGACAGGATTGCCGCCGAGGAGGCCGCCAGAGATGCGGACGAGGTCGCCGCCGATGAGGCCTCCAAGGATGCTGCTGAGGACACCACTGTGGGGGCCGCCAAGGCGACCGGCAAGGCTTTTGCCGAGGGTGCCAGCGGTGGGCCTGCAGGGGAAGCCGGCAAGGCCACCGCCGAGGAAGAGGTGGTTGATGATCAGCCTCCCTCCTCCTCAACCTCGGGCCCCGGCAGATATCTGAAGGTGGACGACGATCTTTTTGTCCATCTTCCAGGGGCGTCAAGTTCCCGAGCGCCCGCCGAAGGGGAAGACTTTGACGACAAGGTGCTTCCTGCCATCGGGCTCGAGGTGGTCGATGAACCGGGCGTTGGCGGTGATGGTTCTCCAGAAGAGCAGCTTTTCCGTGCCATGGGGGCCAATTTCCGAAAGCTCCAAGTGCTCTACCGTGCTCGCCTGGACAAGGTCAAGTCCAGGATAGCAATGGTGGACAAGGCGGAGGTGGACTTCAAGGCACGCATTGCTGAGACGCAGACCTGGTTTCACCAGACTCGCGAGGAGCAGAGGGACTTTCAGGGGGAATTGTCCAAGCACGATGTAGAGCTCACCATGAAGATGGCTGACATCGAGAAGGCCCAGGAAAAGGCGGCAAACTTGGCTGCCGTGGCCGAGGCTGCCCGGAACCAGCATCAAGCCGCATTGGATTCCCAGGAAGAGGACCTCTCCGTGCGTGAGGCGAAGCTTGCCGCAATGCTCCGCGGCAAGGATGAGGAGCTCGAGGCCCTTGTCGTGCGACGGACTCGCGAGCTGGAGCAGAGGCACAAAGAGGCACTCAATGCCCAAGCTTTGGCCCATGCCGGCAAGGTGAAGGAGTTGGAGGTAGAGCGGGATGAGCTGAAGGAGCAGGCCCTCAAGCTTTCCAACGAGAAGAGCACGCTCAACAGCGCCTTGGTAGAGGCGCAAGGAGCGGTCATCAGCAGGGCTGGGGAGCTCTCCGAAGCGCAAAACTCCATCAGAGATCTCAAGCTGAAGCTGGAGAATCTCGAGAAGATGTTGTCGGGGAGCAGAGCTCGGGAGGAGACCTTGACCAGGAGCCTGGAGGAGGAGAAGCAGCTGCGGGCGAACGAGGCCGCCTCCCACCAGGAATATGTGGCGGGCGAGAACAGATGGATCAGCCGTTTGGAGGACGTCGCCGGCAGGGTCACCTCGCAGTTGGCCACCATGGGGATGCCAAACGTGAGGTATGCCCCTGAGCGCAACGGGACCGTCAACGCCAAGCTGACCCAGTTCTTCGAGGGCGTCCTTGGAGCCTTGGCTTATCTTCACTCCAACAGAGCGACCACGTTGGCCGGGGAGGCCCGGCGACTTTGCCGGGGGGTCATGACCAAGGTCCTCACCAAGATGGCGTACTGGAATCCCGACCTCGACTTCGAAGCCGCGATGGATAGCTTGGCGGATGGTACTGACCTCACGGTGCTCAAGGAGCGCATCAAGCCCATCATCAGCAGTATCGACAAAATCAAGAGGGTGGAAGGCCAGCGCCGGGATTAGGCATCCCGTTCTTCTTCGCCGTTGCAGGTTCCCGACCAAGACAAATTTTATCTTTAGTTAGAACCTCAGCAATGATGTGATGTAACATAACTTTTGCAGTACTCTTAATTTTCATGCACGTTATTTCCCCGTTCAATTTCTCTTTGTATGTGCGCCCTACGTCGATTAGGCGGGTTCGCCGGCACGGAAGCCCCTAGCGGCGTTTTGGGGACGGATCCCCAAGGGCCTGCCGGGTATGCGTGCTGCTGGACAAGCCACCTTACCGTTCTGAACGCGGCCGCTCGAACTGTCGAGCTTGACTTGAGTCAGAATCGAGAGCGTTGTTGATTGCAGAAGGCTACTCTGCCATTCTCGACGCAGCCGCTTGAGCTGTTGAGCGGACTCGAAACAGGGCAAGGGCGTTGCCGATCGTGGGAGAGCCCCCTGGCGTGCAGGTTTCTCATACAAAGGCGTGACACCTCCGGGGGGGATAATCTCATATAAGAAGGATAGAACAAATAAGGGTTCAGTGCAACTTAGCTTCTGTTTGCAGTCGCTCGAGTGCCGATCTTCTGGCCTCCTTTTTTCTCCAAGGGCCACGAAGACGAAGGAGTGCTGGGCTAACTGCTAGAGCCAATTCTCACAACTGCGCCCCCTACCTGGCGCGCCAAAGATGTCGGTGGGAACGACACCTATGGGATCACAAGAATCCCTACTACGGTTAGCGGGGCGCGGGGTCGTGAGAAGAGCGGATCAAACAAATAGTAAACAGTTTATTTATCCAGGTTCGGGCCGCGAGGATGCGTAAAACCCTACTCCTGCTTTGGTGGATGTATATTCCTGTTCTTGAGCTAGCTCTGGGGCATTAGGAGCTCCAAAAAGGCGAATCCCTCTCCTGGTCGCCTCGGGCCTCCTTTTATAGAAAAATGGGTCGCCACAGTGGCACACAAGAGATGGAAAGGGTACAGTGATGCGAGGTTATCCCTCGCATTACATGACAAGGCGCATTTAATGCGTCTTGCTTAGGTGTCCTTGCTTTATCGGGGACGGGGGAGAAACCTGTCTCGTCCGTCGCCGCTCCTTCTTGTGTCGACACGCGCCCTGGCCAGCGATGCCTGTGATGCCATGTAGGTAGGCAGGCAGCTGAGGTGGCGCAGTGGTGGGTCTTCACGAAGATCTGCATGCCGCCACGCAGGTGCCTGCCCAGCTGGTTGGGTCGGCAGCTGCATGCGTACGGTGGTGGAGGTTTAGTCGGCGTGGGCCTGATGGTGGCCCTGCGGATGTCCTTGGCAAGGGCCTTGCCGGGGCCCCGGCAAGGGTCTTGCCGAGGTGCCTGCTGTCATCCCCGGCAAGGCGCTTGCCGGGGGTCTCGTGGTCTTCCCTGGCTGGTATCTCGCCAAAGGTCGTCGTTTTCTTAGTGCGTATCTGATCTTGAATGTCTTCACAAAGATCTGCATGCCACCACGGGGATGACTCCCGAATCCTTGCCCCTTGGGGGCAATGGACTCAAGGTTAATTTGCTCCGTAGGCGTGGGGCGAGTCGCCGCGGCAAGGGTCTTGCCAGGGTTGCCAAAGCTGTCTCCCGGCAAGGATCTAGCCGGGGGAGGCCGCTTCGTCCCTTTTGCTCTTCATGGTCTTGGCCTTGGCATCGTCCTAGTTCCCTTGAGCTTCGGTCTTACCCTGGCTCACCTCCCTTTCCTTGCTTGGTGTGGTGGTGCCCGTGGCTCAGACTGTCCGTGCACAGTTATAGGGGTACAAAAAAGTGTACCCCTCTTTTTGTACACCGACAACAGGTCTCCTCTCCTAAAGCCTTCGAAGACTTTGGAATTGTCAGCTTCCATAACCACAACACAACGGTATTTTCCAAAGACAACAACCATATCAAGATCACAAAGCATTGAGACAGACATAAGGTTGTATCCTAAGAACTCAACAAGCATGACTTTGTCCATGTGTCGATCCTTTGTGATCGCAACCTTACCTAGACCCAATACCTGACTTTTGCCTTTGTCAGCAAAGATGATATGCTTCAGATGCGACGGAGATAATGGAGCATCCATCAATAGATTCTTGTCACTAGTCATGTGATTTGTACATCCACTATCGAGGACCCACTCAGTGGCTTTGGGTTGATCATCCTGCAGATGAATTAGTGCATCTTACGAACGCATATACTTCATCAGTGAAGAATATGACATCAATTCATCAGATCAATTTCATCAAGCAAAAGAATAGATAAAATAATATGAGGATGTGAGAAATGAAAGTTCATTTCTTCATGATTAGCCTGTGTCCTATCAGGCATACTTAGGTCTCCAGCAAATTCTTCAGACGATTACGTACGTCTGGAGACCTGACGCTGCAGAAGAGATTAGTTCCTTTTCTTCACCACCCACATCTGAAGGGGTGGCAAAGAGTTCATCATTCTGCGAGCTCCATACGAGAAGGATGGCATAGAAGCCAGTCCATTTCGTTTCACATAAGAGGGGTTAGAGTAAGCATAAGAGTAAGCAGAGAAATTCTTCGAGGACTTATGGACATAATGATTTGAAGAATAATGCACATATCCATAATCCTTATATCTTCCCTGCGAAATAGACGGGTTAGCACGATGATGTTCATATGAGGACTTTGATCCTTTTGAGGAATATGATCCATGTGAGGAGTTTGGTCCGTATGAGGACTTGGATCCATATGAAGAATTTGGTCCATATGAAGAATTTGATCTGGGTTCCTATTCTTCAAAGGTGGCGTCATGATGACATTCACCTGAAGATTTTCAAGGCATCTTTTGGGAACCCAGATTTTCTTCATAGGGGTACCGTTCTTGCAGTTAGTACCAACATATCTAGCAAATACTTCACCATTCTGATTTTTGAACAATTTATAGTTGGAGTCAAATGACTCATTATCAGAATGAGGAGATTCACATGCAAATCCAGATAAGTTAGATGGATCAACTGGAGGTCCCTTTGCAGCAACCCATGTAGTTTTGGGGTACTGCTCAGGCTTTCAATATGTACCATTAGCATTGAGTTTCCTCTCAAAGGCAATACCCTCTTTCCTAGGGTTCCTGTTGAGGATCTGCTTTTTAAGCACATCACAAAGAGTCTGATGCCCTTTGAGGCTTTTGTACATGCCTGTCATGTACAATTCCTTCAGCCATGCATCGTCAGTGATACTAGCAATGTCCTCAGATGAGGATTTAGTGATAGCAGAGGCATGTGAAGAATTTGAAACATTAGCAGCATTTGAACATTCAGGTGAAGAATTAGCAGATTCACGTTCAATGCATTTCAAACATGGAGGAACAAATTCTTCCTGAGAAGTGCTGATTTGTTGAGCAAGTAATGAATCACGCTCCTTCTGAAGATCTTCATAATTCACTCTTAGCCTCTCAAGGTCTTGCTTTCTTTGAATAAATTCATAAGAAAGGTTCTCATGATCAGATAAGAGAGGGTTATGATGACCTTGAAGGGTGTCAAACTTAGACTGAAGTCTTTGAAGACTCTCAGCCAAAGCTTTTGACTGATCCATTTCTTCACCCAACATATCATCACTCTTATTTAGCATATATTGAACTTTTTCCAAAGCTCTTTGTTGTTTAGTGGCAAGGGAAGCAAGTTTGACATAGCTGGGTCCAAATTCATCACCAGATTCATCATCACTAGACTCGGATAGGTAGCATTCATTTACCTCAGCATCTTTTGCCATAAGGCATGATGCAGAAGATGATGATTCTGGTTCGAATGTCATCGCTTCGAGAGATTCCTTGAAGTCCTCAAACCAAGGATCATGACGGGTTCGATGACCTTCATAGACCTCAGAGAGACGGTCCCAAATGAGCTTCGCATGATCGAGATGCGTGATATTCCTGAACTGATTTTGAGACAGACAGGAGCGGATGACATCCTTTGCTGTGAGGTTGAGAAGAGTGTACTTGCGAATGTCATCAGCTTCCGCCATCTTGCACAGATCGGTCAGACCAATCTCAGTGACGGTCCACAGCTCGCTGTTCATCGCCATAAGGCGCTTCATCATCATGGCCTTCCACTTGGGATATTCATGACCGTCAAAGAAGGGGCATGTCACTTTCTTCATACCTGCAGTCGACATAACTAAAACTCCAGGCAGTTAAACCAAAATCACACAGAACAAGGGAGTACCTTGCTCTGATACCTATTGAAAGTGTGTTATATTGACTAGAGGGGGGTGAATAGGCGATTTTTATGAAATTCTTCACTGAGGAATTTGCCGGTTAGGAAATTCCTTAGTGAAGAACTACTAGCAGCGGAATAAGTACTCAAAAGTAAACATAACAGAATACAAGCATGGTCATCATGATGAAATGAAGATAGGCACAGAGTACAGGTAGCGTAAGCAAGTGATAACACATGATGAAGACAAACAGACTGAAGAAATTGAACTGAGGAAATCGAGAAAGTCTTCAGTCAAAGTCTTCAAACACAGATATGAACAAGCACACAACATAGTTATGAGGAAATGAAAGAGTTGAGGAAATAAAACCAGTAAGCTTGGTGAAGACAATGATTTGGTAGACCAGTTCCAACTGCTGTCTCAGTTGTACGTCTGGTTAGAGCGGCTGAGTATTTAAACTCAAGGACACATAGTCCCGGACACCCAGTCCTGAACACGTAGCTCAGGACACCAAGTCCTCACCATATTCTCATTGAACTAAGGTCACACAGACCTCATCCAATCACTCGTGGTAAGTCTTCAGGTGACTTCCGAACCTTCACAAACTTGGTCACTCGGCGATCCACAATTCCTCTTGGATGCTCTAGACCATGACGCCTAACCGTCTGGAAGAAGCACAGTCTTCAAAGGTAACAAGCGTCGGATCCACGCAGGATCAATCTCTTCAGTGATGCTCAATCACTTGGGGTTTGTAGGTGTTTGGGTTTGGGTTTTTCCTCACTTGATGATTTTCGCTCAAAGTCCTCGGAGGATGGGTTGCTCTCAAATGACAAGTGTCAGTTTCTCTCGGAGCAGCCAACCAGCTAGTTGTTGTAGGGGCGGCTATTTATAGCCTAGGGAGCAGCCCGACATGATAAGACATAAATGCCCTTCAATGATATGACCGTTAGGTGGGTAGATATTTTGGGACAGCTGGCACATAGCGCAGCAACGGTCGGAATTTTGAGTAGCAAAATCCTCAGGGCTATCATGTTCCTCACTGTGTAGGCAATCCGCACTGGCGAATTCCTAACTCCTCAGTCAGAACAAATTCCTCAGAGACCAAAAGAACTTCATCTCTGTCACTGAAGAAATTTGACTGAACTGTATGAGATTTCCAATGGCTTCACTCGAAGGGATTGGTAGGTGTAGGATTTTGAGTTGAGCATCACTTGGAAATTTTTCCTTAGTATTTCCTCGACCCCCTTTAACAGTACGGTGTTTCCTATGACTCAAGAAAGAGAAAATGAAACTACAAAAAAAAAGTCTTCACGCTTCATGTTCCTCGAATGAATACCAAGTCTTCTCGGTCATACCAATTTCTTCACTTTCAAAGTCTTCAGAAAGTCTTCAGAGATTCAAAGTCTTTAGTCGAAGAACTTCATTTTTAGGGGTCGACTTTCTCTGTAAATATCAAACTCCTCATAAACTTATAGACCTATGTATACTCACAAACACATTAGTCCCTTAACCTATAAGTCTTCAATACACCAAAATCACTAAGGGGCACTAGATGCACTTACAAGGGTCTTGTGTTTGCTACCACCACTCATGGCACTGTTTTTGCATGGAGTCCGTATGATTTCGGTACGTTTGTCTTCCATCGTAATTATAATTGTTTCATCCACATGCATGCGGGTTAGCTAGTTTCCCTTTACTAATTAACCTTCTTGTGTTTCCAAGGTCCTATGAACATTCCACCACCTATACTTGAAAATTTTATTCACGAGCAGGACCCATATACTTAGTGGCGCCTGGCAACTTATTCCGATGGATCACCTCTTCTTGTCTGTATACAGGGCACTGCTGATGTTACTAAGGAAGCAGGTGTTGTCTCGTATGGTCGCACTCTTCGGACCTATTCCAACATCCGTTGTAGGGTATTTGGGATGGATACTAGTGTACTAGCGCCAACACCTTCTCCCTGGTTCAGTACTGAAATTCTTGGAAGAAACTCGCTCTTCCTTGGACAAAACTATCCAATGAAGGTGGAAGGCGATCCAGCTGCTGTTGACACAACGTTACTACCATTTATGAGAAGCAAGTGTATCTATACCTCGGACATTACTATGCTTCCCTACCGTCCCAATATTGGTCCTGACATAGGCTGCTTCAGCCTCGATGATCAGTCCTGCGTTGGTCTCGAGATTGATAGTAGTTGGCCCTTCCTAGAGAATCACTTCTGTTCAAAGCAAGTGTTTCCAACGCCGACGAGTGGTTGAGCTGAAGTTCATTTCATCGCTTTGTTATTTGTTGTGTGAGAAAAACTTTACTAGAATGTTTTGTTGGAAATGGTCTATAATCCAACGTGTATCCTTGTTGTCGTTGTGGGTTGATGACTTGTTGTATGTAATCAATGTCACATTTGCATATGCATCCATGAACTCACGCCTGCTAGTGGTGTCCATATGAATAGTGCTAGTGATTTTAGTTGCAAAAATTAGATAGTGCTAGTGATTTCTAGCTGCATATTTTAACAAATCGCAGTGTTACAAGGTTGACAAATGGCAATGTTACTAGATAAACAAATGTCAATCTTTCCAGTTTGACAAATGGCAACATACCCAAAATGACAGATATGCAAATCTTACCCAATTGTTTGTACGTGGTTGCACAAGGGTCATGCAAAAAAACCGTTTGCATTGAAGGGATGCAGAAATCCTGCTCGACACATTTTCCCTTGGCTTCCTAGGGAAGCTGTCAGTTTGCATACGGGTGTTCTAACTAAAACATTTGCGATGGGTATTTTATATTTAAAAACCATTGACGTTTTTTTAGAATAAAATCATTTGATAAGTCTGTACATTAAGAGAGAAAAATGCAAGTTCTTTTAAATCATATCTTTCATTCAGTCACACTACAAATTCATATGGGATTTTTACATCTGTGCCCCTGGTTCCTTAGCTCTACTCATCCATCCCCACGCTCTTAACTTTTGCTCAGTTTTCCCCACTCCCTTGCTCGAAACCCTCAGACGAGGTCACAACGGACGTCGCCATCGGGTAAGTACTTTGACCGTTAACTCTGACGAGTGGGGCCGCATTAGGGGTGTAGCTGTTCGACCATTGGGCCGTCCCTTGCATTAAACGCCTGTGCGCGTGCTACCTCTTGAGCACTGCGTTGGTTTTCCCTTGAAGAGGACAGGGTGATGCAGTAGAGCAGCGTAAGTATTTCCCTCCGTTTTTGAGAACCAAGGTATCAATCCAGTAGGAGGCCACGCACGAGTCCCCCGCACCTACACAAACAAATAAACTCCTCGCAACCAACGCGATAAAAGGGGTTGTCAATCCCTTCACGGTCACCTACGAGAGTGAGATCTGATAGAGATGATAAAATAATTTTTTGGTATTTTTATGATAAAGAGAAATAAAACTGCAAGTAAAATAAATGGAAAAGGAAATAACTAAGTATTGGAAGATTAATATGATGGAAGATAGACCCGGTGGCCATAGGTTTCACTAGAGGCTTCTCTCGAGAGCATAAGTATTTATGGTGGGTGAACAAATTACTGTTGAGCAGTTGACAGAATTGAGCATAGTTATGAGAATATCTAGGTATGATCATGTATATGGGCATCACGTCCGAGACAAGTAGACCGACTCCTGCCTGCATCTACTACTATTACTCCACACATCGACCGCTATCCAGCACGCATCTAGAGTATTAAGTTCAAGAGAACAGAGTAATGCTTTAAGCAAGATGACATGATGTAGAGGGATAAACTCATGCAATATGATATAAACCCCATCTTGTTATCCTCGACGGCAACAATACAATACGTGCCTTGCTGCCCCTACTGTCACGGGGAAAGGACACCGCAAGATTGAACGCAAAGCTAAGCACTTCTCCCATTGCAAGAAAGATCAATCTAGTAGGACAAACCAAACTGATAATTCGAAGAGACTTGCAAAGATAACCAATCATACATAAAAGAACTCAGAGAAGATTCAAATATTGTTCATAGATAAACTTGATAATAAACCCGCAATTCATCGGTCTCAACAAACACACCGCAAAAGAAGATTACATCTAATAGATCTCCACAAGAGAGGGGGAGAACTTTGTAAAAAATAAGCAAACAACACACGAAAAATAGAATCTGTAAAAAACAGAACAGTCTGTAGTAATCTGTAGCTAACGCAAGATATGGAACCCCTAAAATTATAAAATAAATTGCTGGAAGTGAGTAATTTATCTATTAATCATCTTCAAAAAGAATTAACTAAATAGAACTTTCCAAATAAAAATGGCAGCAGTTCTCGTGAGCGCTAAAGTTTCTTTTTTTACAGCAAAATTAAAAAGACTTTCCCCAAGTCTTCCCAACGGTTCTACTTGGCACAAACACTAATTAAACACAAAAAACACAACCAAAGCAAAGGCTAGATAAATTATTTATTACTAAACAGGAGCAAACAGCAAGGAATAAAAATAAAATTGGGTTGCCTCCCAACAAGCGCTATCGTTTAACGCCCCTAGCTAGGCATAAAAGCAAGGATAGATGTAAGTAATATCATCTTGGGTCTTTTTTTTGCAGAGTTACGCTCGAATCCGGGAGGTTCCTTACGTTTAACCTCATATTCGGAAATTTTGAGATCTAAAGAATCCAAACGCTTATTGCAAAGGGTAATCAACATATTCATGCGGTGGAGATTCCGGCTAACACTCTTAAGAGGTTCAAGAGATTTTTGTAAGATCTTGGTTACTTTGCAAATTTTCTTCAAAACTTGCATTTATTCTTGGGTATGATGATGCCCCTTTTGTTGGGGTAGTGTTCCCACTATACCCTCTATAATTTCATGCACAATACTGGGATCAATTTCAATAAAATTTCCTTTGGCAACGCAATCCAAGGTTGTCTATGAGATAAATTCAATCCAACATAAAAGTTGCGAAGCAGAATTCTAAAATTCACCTCTAGGGTGCAATTACGATAAAACCCCATCATTCTAAACCAAGCATCTTTTAAGTTTTATCCTTGTCTTTGTTTGAAGTGAAGAACCTCAAACTCGGGAGACAAAGGGGAAGATAGGGGACTAGCCATAACGACAAGCAAGCAAACCGACACACAAGCAAACAACAAACGAGCAAAAAGAGGCAAATAGAAAAAGAGGGATGATAGAGAGAGAGAGGGCGAATAAAACGGCAAGGGTGAAGTGCAGGGAGAGGAAAATGAGAGGCAAATGGCAAATAATGTAATGCGGGAGATAAGGGTTTGTGATGGGTACTTGGTATGTTGACTTTTGCGTAGACTCCCTAGCAACGGCGCCAGAAATCCTTCTTGCTACCTCTTGAGCACTGCGTTGGTTTTCCCTTGAAGAGGAAAGAGTAATGCAGTAGAGCAACGTAAGTATTTCCCTCGGTCTTTGAGAACCAAGGTATCAATCCAGTACGAGGCCACACACGAGTCCCTCGCACCTACACAAACAAATAAACTCCTCGCTACCAACGCGATAAAGGGGTTGTCAATCCCTTCACGGTCACCTATGAGAGTGAGATCTGATAGATATGATAAGATAATATTTTTGGTATTTTTATGATAAAGAGAAATAAAAATGCAAGTAAAATAAATGGCAAAGGAAATAACTAAGTATTGAAAGATTAATATGATGGAAGATTGACCCGGGGGCCACAGGTTTCACAAGAGGCTTCTCTCAAGAGCATAAGTATTTACGGTGGGTGAACAAATTACTGTTGAGCAATTGGCAGAATTGAGCATAGTTATGAGAATATCTAGGTATGATCATGTATATAGGCATCACGTCTGAGACAAGTAGACCGACTCCTGCCTGCATCTACTACTATTACTCCACACATCGACCACTATCCAGCATGCACCTAGAGTATTAAGTTCAAGAGAACAGAGTAACGCTTTAAAGCAAGATGACATGATGTAGAGGGATAAACTCATGCAATATGATATAAACCCCATCTTGTTATCCTCGATGGCAATAATACAATATGTGCCTTGCTGCCCCTACTGTCACTGGGAAAGGACACCGCAAGATTGAACCCAAAGCCAAGCACTTCTCGCATTGCAAGAAAGATCAATCTAGTAGGCCAAACCAAACTGATAATTCAAAGAGACTTGCAAAGATAACCAATCATACATAAAAGAATTCAGAGAAGATTCAAATATTGTTCATAGATAAACTTGATCATAAACCCACAATTCATCGGTCTCAACAAACACACCGCAAAAGAAGATTACATCAAATAGATCTCCACAAGAGAGGGGGAGAACTTTGTATTGAGATCCAAAAAGAGAGAAGAAGCCATCTAGCTAATAACTATGGACCCGTATGTCTGAAGTAAACTACTCACACTTCATCAGAGGGGCTATGGTGTTGATGTAGAAGCCCTCCGTGATCGATATCCCCTCCGACGGAGCTCCGGAAAAGGCCCCAAGATGGGATCTCGTGGATACAGAAAGTTACGATGATGGAATTAGGGTTTTGGCTCCGTATCTGGTAGTTTGGGGGTACGTAGGTATATATAGGAGGAAGGAGTACGTCGGTGGAGCAACGTGGGCCCCACGAGGGTGGAGGGCGCGCCTGGGGGGGGGGGGTAGGCGTGCCCCCCTACCTCGTGCCTTCCTCGTTGATTGCTTAACGTAGGGTCCAAGTCCTCTGGATCATGTTCGTTCCGAGAATCACGTTCCCGAAGGTTTCATTCCGTTTGGACTCTGTTTGATATTCGTTTTCTGCGAAACCCTAAAATAGGCAAAAAAAACAGCAATTCTGGGCTGGGCCTCCAATTAATAGGTTAGTCCCAAAAATAATATAAAAGTGTATAATAAAGCCCAATAATGTCTAAAACAGGATATAATATAGCATGGAACAATCAAAAATTATAGATATGTTGGAGACGTATCAGCGCGCCGCCACTATGAAAGCTTGCTATGCATGCACCCAACAAGCCTGCCTGCATGCATCGATGCGCCGATCGAGCCAGCATGGGCTGATTCGTGCCGCCACGATGCACTGACCGAGCCGCTTTCGTACACGCCAGCCACCACGGATGCAAGGACGGTCGCTGTCGCTGGTTCCTCTCTTCTCGCGCACTTGTCTCCTCGATTTAGAGCATCGTTTTTTATGATCAGTTGCAGCCTTTTCGATCCACTCGCACCTGCACCAGTTTTGCTATGATAAATAAATTGAAAAAATATGGTGTGGCTGCATGCACTAGCTAGGTGGCTACATATTTGTAGGTTGTGTAAGAAAAGAAGGGTCCGTTGTGGCTGCATGCACTAGGTGGTTACTAACAAAGCGATCTCTCTAAGAAAACAATCAATATACATGTAGATAGGGCCAACAAGCCCATAGCACGAACACATAGTTGAAACTAGGAAGAACTTCATAATAGAATATATAGAAAACTTAATAATAGAACTTGATAAAAGGGCCAACAAGCCCATATCATCTCTCACATAGTTCAATGGGATTACAACTTAACATAACATAGACTCAAAAAAAAGAAAAATAGATAGATGATACGTCTCCAACGTATCTATAATTTTTGATTGCTCCATGCTATATTATCTATTGTTTTGGACTATATTGGGTTTATTTTCCACTTTTATATTATTTTTGAGACTAACCTATTAACCGGAGGCCCAACCCAGAAATGTTGTTTTTGCCTATTTCAGTGTTTCGGAGAAACATAATATCAAACGGAGTCCAAATGGAATGAAACCTTCGGGAACGTGATTTTATCATCAGATAAGATCCAGGAGACTTGGACCCTCCGTCAAGAAAGCCACGAGGCGGTCACAAGGGTGGAGGGCGCCGCCCTAGGGCGCACCCCCTGCCTCGTGGGCCCCTCGAAGCTCCACCGGCGTACTCCTTCCTCCTATATATACCTAGGTACCCCCAAACGATCGTGAACAGAGCCAAAAACCTAATTCCACCGCCGAAACTTTATGTATCCACGAGATCCCATCTTGGGGCCTGTTCTGAAGCTCCACCGGAAGGGGAATCGATCATGGAGGGCTTCTACATCATCATCAAAGCCCCTCCGATGAAGTGTGATTAGTTTACTTCAGACCTATGGGTCCATAGTTAGTAGCTAGATGGCTTCTTCTCTCTTTTTGGATCTCAATACAATGTTCTCCCCCTCTCTTGTGGAGATCTATTCGATGTAATCTTCTTTTTGTGGTGTGTTTGTTGAGACCGATGAATTGTGGGTTTATGATCAAGTCTATATATGAATAATATTTGAATCTTCTCTGAATTCTTTTATGTATGATTGGTTATCTTTGCAAGTCTCTTTGAATTATCAGTTTGGTTTGGTCTACTAGATTGGTTGTTCTTGCCATGGGAGAAGTGCTTAGCTTTGGGTTCAATCTTGCGGTGTCCTTTCCCAGTGACAGAAGGGGCAGCAAGGCACGTATTGTATTGTTGCCATCGAGGATAACAAGATGAGTTTTTTATCATATTGCATGAGTCTATCCCTCTACATCATGTCATCTTGCTTAAGGCGTTACTCTGTTTCTAACTTAATACTCTAGATGCATGCTGGATAGCGGTCGATGAGTGGAGTAATAGTAGTAGATGCAGGCAGGAGTCGGTCTACTTGTCTCGGACGTGATGCCTATATACATGATCATACCTAGATATTCTCATAACTATACTCAATTCTGTCAATTACTCAACAATAATTTGTTCACCCACCATATAATACTTATGCTCTTGATAGAAGACACTAGTGAAACCTATGGCCCCCGGGTCTCTTTCTTATCATATCAATCTCCATCACTTTATTATTGTTTTGCTTTTTACTTCGCCTTTTACTTTTCACTTTGCATCTCTATACCAAAAATACCAAAAATATTATTTATCATCTCTATCAGATCTCACTTTCGTACGTGACCGTGAAGGGATGGACAACCCCTAAGTGCGTTGGTTGCGTTGAGCTATTGTTTTTGTGCAGGTACGAGGGACTCCTACTTCACCCTTGCGTTGACTCTTGCTTTGTTGATTGTTGTGCTTAATCAATATCCATACAGGTAACTCACATGCCACCATGATCCAGTATGATATTTGTTCAAATGTATAACATACATATCTATTTTTTCTTTCTATGCTTGCACATCTTCGAAGTCTAGACCAGAATGCTGCTTTTAATTATGTTGGCTATGCATGCATGTAATGTGTGTTGTACAACTATTTAGTAAAGCGTTCACTGTATTCTTTGCACATGCCATTTCCAACCTCTTCGAAAGCATATATGTCAACCTGCTACTAATCCATACGTTTTATATACTTATATTATATTTATAATTTATTATTATTTGGGAACAGTTTCTGGGTATATCAGGACATACCAAGTCAGTTTGATAGAACCGATTTGTGAACCCAGATTAGTTGCAGAGCCATACCTAATTTTCAAAAGACTTTAGGGCTTTAATAGACGGTGGGGCCTTTTTCCTCTAATCAATGTAGAAGTATTTGGTCTTGCCTCAAAAAAGGTTACATTGCCCTAGATTATATGTGAAAATTTAGTTAGCTTATTTGTGTATAAATTATCAAGAATAAAACTATGTTATAATCTAAAAAGAAAATGTATAGAGACAAGTAGAAAGTAATGTGGATTCGAACTACCCCGGTTATATATTAAGACTATTACATCATTGACCTTGCCGCGAACTCTGCATATTCTTGACTCTTGGTCCACAAAGTTCGTGTATGCCATACCTCTAAAAGTAATGTTATTGTTATGACTCATTAGTAAAGCTTCTCCTCTATTCAGATTGAATCTGAGAAGCCTAACAGCGAGCAAATTCCTCTGTGTTGCTTCAGTTATATGGCTCGAGCTGGCCAAAACTGAAAACTTCAGTGAAGAGTGAAAGTACATCTAAAGTACTTTCTGTTACCTACAATCCTATTACTTGATTTTTATGCTACTGTGCGTATGGGTGAATCTGCAAGATGATGCAAAAATTTGCTTGCAGATAGCATGTGTGTATGTGTACAGATATGCATGTTGTATGTTTATATCAATTTTGCAACATTGATATTTGTTCAGATGGTTCTAAATAGTGCTTCAGTGAAGATTAAGAGTACATCTACATTACTTCTTCACGGTCACGACATCCACCTTGACAAATTATCTGGAGGTAATCGATTTGGTTCCCTCCATTGGATGAAGATGCCCTATTTTGTGTTGTTTAGTTGCATGTGGTTCATGCAAACTTCCCGAAGCATTTTATTGAAATTGGATACAACTGAGAAAATCTATGCATATGTACAATTTTTTTCCTTTTCCTAGCAGTTGAGGTCCAGAGATGAATGGGGATTGGGGAGGTGAACTTTGAGCTGGAGCTCTCTATGTGTTCTTGCAACCATAACGCCGAGGGATTATAAGACAACATACAGTTTGTTCATTTTCTTTTAGAGGTATGTGAACATTGATTCGTATGATTAGTCGGTACTTAAGAACAGGGATACCCACACTTTACATGATAATCCAAAAAGTTCAGATTTTAACTAAAGATGTTAAGCTATGAGGAGAACCTTATTGGCTCAGCCATCATATTTTGTTTTAGGTAGGTAATCATTAGTTCATATTGCTGAGCAGGCAAAGCCATGGTGTACGAATGGCTCAAGCTATTCTGATATTTGATATAGATTTAAATGACCAGGAGAGCCTAAAAATAGTACTATGGGGAAATGCAGGGAAGACCTAATATGTTATCATTTGAGAAAAATAAAACTCTCTACTTTCCAACTATTGATTTCATGTGTACATGTAAAAGAAACTATATTACACAAATATATGATTGATCAGGTTCAATGAAGGTTAGCTTAAATACCATGTATTTCTCTGCACACAAAATACTGCGTATTGTATGCCATCCTCTTTACATTTGTTAGTCTATAGTCAAGTACAAAAATAAAATTAGTCCAGTAATGCCTTTGCTCCATATGAGCAAACAGTTGTTGTTAATAAAAGGAAAACAGACTATTGATTTCATTAGTTTGCAGGAAAATCACGTATTTTAACACTTATGCAAAACGAACTTTAAATCACGAGAAATTTTGATTTTTTAATAAAAGATCTTGAGGGTGAGAGAATTGTTAGCAAATTCAGAGGAATAGCTAAAGTACCATATATAGAGGGTGACACATGTGGTAATTAACATAACATGGATCTTGCCTTAATTTTCTTATTCAAGGAGTACAATTTGTGTATGAAAGTCATTCATTGTAAAGAAATGAGTGCTATCATTTGTCATACCATGGAAGTACATTTTGAAGTTTTCTTACTGCAAAGATTTTTCTTCAACATTTATGAGCTGGCTAGCAAAATTATGGTAACTGCAGTTCACATCAGGTATAAGACGGCACACAGGGCCGTCATCTAGGTGCATACATCTTAATCTCATTTTCAGTGACGGTTGCTTTGCTATCTTATAAATTGATTATGGCAGAATGTAGAAACCATGTGCTGCTTGTGGCATTTTTTCCTGTTACTATAGATATGTTCCGAGCAATGTAAGGTTTTTTTTGTAAAGTTCATCGTGCTTAGGGTACAATATTTGCAGTACAATTTCTACTAGAAACCATCATTCTGTACGCCTTTTCTTTCCCTACTTTTCATACAGCTAACTGATGGATCGACTAACCACAAACTTAGCTTGTGGTATGCAACATGCTTAGTACAACGCCTTCTAACCATGCAATAGCAGTTCCCACTCCATGCTACTGTTATGTACACGGACGGGAAGTTTGTTTGAGAAAGAGGAGTATGTTTCTATTTCCTATGTGGAACTAACAATTCACGCCTCTAGCTTACTACTTTATCGTTTTGCACAAAAGCTTTTATAACCATGATGCTGATAAATATGTGATAGGTACTTCATGTGCTACCACATTAGTAGGGTGATTTCAATAAGAGTACCATAATTTATATTCTTCTGCATTAAGCTAATATTTAGTAACGGAGTTCTATTTTTTTACAAACCAGTTCATTCGTCGCAAGGAAAAAATCTACTTGCTGCCCGAGAACCAAAGCGACAACAGATCAAGTTACTTGGTCCGAAGAAATTGTCAAGGGCTGCAACTTACACATGATTGGGAGTGGCCATCTTAGTCTATCTCACCTGAGTTACATGTTATAAAAAATAGTATAGATGTAGAACAACCTACAGTATAATTGTACATCTCAACTATCTGTCATATGTCTTACTAACATACCCTTTTTTGAACCGGTCTTATTATTATACTTTTTTGAAGCGGTCTTACTATTATACTTTGTAGTGCTTATAATTAACGAGTGATAGACTCTGAGGTGTACTACTGTTGATGTGACCAAGGATGTCCAGCTTTACTTGATACTGAGTACTGCAACTACAAAGCTTCTTCAACATCCATTCGCTTATTTCATTTTTGTGGAATTAAATTATAATAAAAAACTATTCTTTGATATAAAATATTATTGAAGAAATAAGTCATGGAAAAAATTCATACTAATGTATATTGTGTTAGCTGTGTCTATTCGCGTACAGATCATTAGAAAAAATTTACATCAACCTTATACCGGTTAGCTGCAACCAACTAAAGTGTGTATTTAAACTTTAGTTATCTCTCACTAATAATTAGCAAATGTTGTTTTGATTTACTAGGTCAAAATAGAACTTCAAACAACATTTAGTTTATAAAGTATTACTAATATATACATAAAAATAGTGGCCCAAGTTGTACCTTGAGCACTACATCCATATCCAAACTAAAACAAAATTGTGTTTTAGAACAGAGAACCTAAACCTATTTCGTCTTATCGTTGACCATGAACAATGTTTGAAATTTTCAATATAATTTTTGAAAACAAATGTTCAACATAGGATATAGTTGCAATACTTATATATTTAGTGTGTTACAAAACTAGCCCGTGCGGACGCACGGGTTGACGGCTAGTCCTAGTAATCCTTCTAATAATTATGGAAATTCCTAAAACAAATCTTATGGAAATTTTAATAAGATGCCCTCTGAATTTGAGAGTAGTGTTAAAGAGTTTATGAATTCACAAAAGAATTTTAATACTTTGCTTGAAGAAAATTGCTTAAAGTTGATGATTTGGCTGGCAACGTTGATAGAATTTCTCTTGAGGTTGATTCTTTGAAGGTTAGATCTATTCCTCCTAAGCATGATATCAATGAGTCTCTCAAAGCATGAGAATTTCCATTGATGAGTGCAAGGAAAGAACCGCTAGGACGCGTGCTATGAAAGATGCCTTTATTAAAGCGTGTTCTTCCAATTCCTATGAAAATCAAGATGAAGATCTAAAAGTTATTGATGTGTCTCCTATTAAATCTTTGTTTTGCAATATAAATCTTGATGAAACTGAATATGACCCACCTTTACCTAGAAGGCGTTCTAAAAATTCAGAGTATTTAGATCTTGATGATGAAATTGATAAAAGTGGGATTAAAAGAAATAAAATCCTAGATGTTGCTAAACCCACTATATTGGATTTCAAGGAATTTAATTATGACAATTTCTCTTTGATTGATTGTATTTCCTTGTTGCAATCCGTGCTAAATTCTCCTCATGCTTATAGTCAAAATAAAGCCTTTACCGAACATATCGTTGATGCCTTGATGCAATCTTATGAAGAAAAACTTGAGTTGAAAGTTTCTATCCCTAGAAAAATTTATGATGAGTAGGAACCTACTACTAAAATTAAAATTAAAGATTATGAGTTTTATGCTTTGTGTGATTTGGGTGCTAGTGTCTCTACTATTCCCAAAACTTTGTGTGATTTGCTAGATTTCCGTGATTTTGATGATTGCTCTCTAAACTTGCATCTTGCGGATTCCACTATTAAGAAACCCATGGGAAGAATTAATGATGTTCTTATTGTTGCAAATAGGAATTATGTGCCCTTAGATTTTATCGTTCTTGATATAGATTGTAATCCTTCTTGCCCTATTATTCTCGTTAGACCTTTCCTTAGAACGGTTGGTGCAATTATTGATATGAAGGAAGGGAATATTAGATTTCAATTTGCATTAAAAAAGGGCATGGAACACTTCCCTAGAAAGAAAATAAAATTGACATATGAATCTATCATGAGAGCCACTTATGGATTGCCTACCAAAGATGGCAATACCTAGATCTATTCTTGCTTGTTATGCCTAGCTAGGGGCGTTAAACGATAGCGCTTGTTGGGAGGCAACCCAATTTTATTTCCGTTCCTTGCTTTTTGCTCCTGTTTAGTAATAAATAATTTATCTAGACTATGTTTTGGTTGTGTTTTTTGTGTTTAATTGGTGTTTGTGCCAAGTAGAACCGTTGGGAAGACTTGGGGAAAGTCTTGTTGAACTTGTTGTCGGAAACGGGGCTACACCCAGCCACCGCTGCCGCGTACACCCATCGCCGGTGAGGATGTCACTAGCTTCGCACGGGGAATCCATCTCCGAGGCAAACACGTTGCGGCTCCGTCCGCCCCTGCGGCCTTGTCCACCACTACGGCTCCGTCCGCCTTTGCGGCTCCGTCCGCCACTGCGGCCTCGTCCGCCTCCGCCTTCGTGGCTCCGTCAGCCAGGTCTGCGAATGTGAGAAGCTATGCACAGGGGAGGGGAGCTAGCAGGAGCACAAACCCCAAAATTGCTGCAGGCAGCTACGCAGGTGAAGCAGTTTCGGGGGAGGAGTGCAGTATTTCGCCCGCAGCAGGAACACAGTTTGACCCAGGTGGTTCTGTCAGAAATCCTAGGACTATATCCCCATCACCTTCGTTCGCGATAGCAACAGCAGGAGCAATAAACTGCTTGTCATGGAACTGTCGGGGGATTGGCGGATCTCGTACAATTCGTGACCTTGTGTCCCTTAATCAAGTACATCATCCTCACTTTATATTCTTATGTGAGACTAGACAAAACAAAGAGAAATTCCGGCAACGGTGCAATCGTCTAGGCTTGAGAGGCTTTGCTGGAGTTAGCAGTGAAGGCTTCAGCGGAGGACTGGCCCTGTTTTGGGATGAGCACTTTTTTGTCGAGATAAAAGAGAGTAATGCAAGATACATTGATGCATATGTTGGTGCTGCCCCGGGTACTGCGACATGGATATTAACTTGTGTGTATGGTGAGCCCAAAGTGGAAAATAGACACTTAATGTGGGACAATCTTCGACAGCTTAAGGCAAAGTCAGATCTTCCATGGACAATATTGGGTGACTTCAATGAAGCCCGTTGGCAGTTTGAACACTTTTCTTTCACCCGATGTGCAGAATGGCAAATGGAGGCCTTTAGAGATGTCCTTGATGATTGTGAGCTTACAGACTTGGGCTTTAAAGGTGTCCCTTTCACCTATGATAACAAAAGGGAAGGCAGAAAGAATGTGAAGGTGAGGCTTAATCGTGCCGTGGCGGATAATAATTGGCAAGATATGTTTGCAGATGCTTTAGTAGAACATATTGTTTCTTCCTGCTCAGATCATTGTGTACTTCTATTCTGCCTCCAGGCTGAACAGCTAGTCCAAAACAAAAGAAGGTGCATACAGTATGAACTTTTCTGGGAAAGAGCGTCTGATCTACCGGCAATTATAGAACAAGCATGGGGTGGTGCTGGAGATAAGAGCGACTTGGGCGTTATCCAAGGATGTCTAAGGGAGGTGATGAAGTCTTTGCAAGTCTGGAGTAAACGTAAGTTTGGGAATATACTTCGAGAATTGGAGTCAGTGCGGGCTGAACTCAATGATCTGCTGCAGAGGGGTGCTGACAACAAAGAGGTTAGGAAAGCTTCAGATAAAATGAATGAGCTCCTATATAAAGAGGAGACGCTATGGTTGCAGCGTTCTAGAGTTAACTGGCTAAAAGAAGGGGACCGAAATATGATTTTTTTCACAGGAAAGCAGTGTGGCGCGCGAAGAAGAATAAGATTGTGAAGTTGCTAAGGTCTGACGGAAGCTGGGCATCTTCACACGCTGAGATGGAGGATATGGCCACCTAGTTTTTTCAGGTGCTGTTTTCTCGGGATCCAAACTTGAATCCGGATGACATTGTTAATTTGTTTGAAAACAAGGTTTCCGAGGATATGAATGGTGCATTGGGTAAGGAGTTTTCTGACAAGGAAATATCAGATGCTCTCTTTGAGATTGGTCCCCTAAAGGCCCCCGGTACTGATGGGTTCCCGGCCAGATTTTACCAAAGAAACTGGGGGATCCTAAAGGATGAAACTATTGCAGCGGTCAAAATGTTCTTTGAAATAGGTAACATGCCCGCTAACATAAACCATACTGCTATTGTTCTTATTCCAAAGGTGGATCATCCATCGAATTTGAGGGAGTTCCAGCCTATTAGTCTGTGTATGGTGCTATACAAGGTTATTGCAAAATGTCTAGCTAACAGATTGAGGCCTATACTCGGTGATATTATCTCAGTGAACCAGAGTGCGTTTGTCCCCGGAAGGCTTATCACCGATAATGCACTTGTGGCCTTTGAGTGCTTTCATTTCATTGAGCAAAACACAAACCCGGGGAAGGATTTTTGCGCTTACAAAATTGATCTGTCAAAGGCATATGATTGAGTGGACTGGGGGTTCCTTGAGAAGGCGATGAAAGGCTTAGGTTTCTCTCACCGGTGGATCGGTTGGATCATGTCATGTGTGACCACGGTGAGCTACTCTGTAAAATTCAATGGAACTTTGCTGGATTCGTTTACCCCTTCCCGTGGTCTCCGCCAGGGCGACCCTTTGTCGCCATTCCTATTCTTGTTTGTTGCAGATGGCCTCTCAGCTTTGCTACAAAAAGAGATTAATGATAACCGGATTGTGCCCTTGAAAATTTGTCGTCGAGCCCCGAGTATCTCTCACATGTTATTCGCCGATGATACGTTACTCTTCTTCAAGGCTGAGTCTGAGCAAGCCTTGTGGATTCAACATGTGATCAATACCTATACTCAAGGTACAGGCCAATTGGTAAATGTTGATAAATGTTCGCTGATGTTTGGGAAGATCTGCCCTAGTGCTATCCAAGAGGAGGTCAAAGCTGTGCTGCAGGTTACACAAGTAGAGTTTGAGACTAAATATTTGGGTCTCCCAACCCCCGAGGGCCGAATGTCACGAGGGAAGTTCCAAACCATCCAGGCTAAGCTCCTAAAAAGAATGGTGCAGTGGGAAGAATTCTCCAATGGTGGAAAAGAAATACTCATCAAGGCGGTCGCTCAAGCTCTACCGACCTATGTGATGGGAGTATTTAAACTCCCTGCGGGGCTATGTGAAGAACTCATGAAAATGATCAGAGAATTCTGGTGGGGTGCTAGCAAAAATCAGAGGCGTACACACTGGATCTCATGGGACTGTATGATCCGGCCAAAAGCTTGTGGTGGTATGGGTTTCCGAGATTTACAACTTTTTAACCAAGCTCTATTAGCAAAGCAAGCATGGAGGTTAATAGAAAATCCTGAAATTTTATGCGCCCAAATCCTCAGAGCAAAATATTTTCCAAATGGTCTGCTGGTGGACACGGTCTTTACTGGAAATGGGTCCTCAACTTGGAAGGCAATTGAGTTTGGCCTTGAACTGCTGAAGAAGGGGATCATTTGGCGCATAGGTGATGGTGCAACAATCCGGATCTGGAGAGACCCCTGGATCCCTCGAGGCCCCTCGTGCCGACCCATACCCCTAAACGTCGATGCCGTCTCAAGTGGGTTACAGATCTACTGAACATAGATGGCTCTTGGAATATGGGGTTGTTACAACAACATTTTTATCAAGTCGACATTGATGAGATATTGAAAATTAAGCCCTCTCGGTGGCTGGAATCTGACGTCCTGGCTTGGTTTCCAGATAAACGGGGACCGTTCTCGTTCAAAAGTGCTTATTTTCTTGGTTTACAGGAAAAAATGACTGCTAATGATCCAAGAGCGACTAGCTCTCGTCCGGATGGCCGACGACCAGCCTGGGATCTCATATGGAAGAGCCAAGTGCCACCCAAAGTGCGCATCTTTGCGTGGAAAGCTGCACACGAAGCCCCTGGCCACTGAAGCAACAATGAAGTCCAGGCACATGCAGGAGGTTCAGGCCTGTACTATATGTGGGAGTGATGTGGAGGATGCTCATCATGCGCTAATTAGCTGCCCACGTGCCGCAGGCCTATGGAACGCCATGGGGGAGGTTTGGGACATCCCAAATAGTGATGACCTTCAGGACAGGGAGCCGGAGTGGTTTTTTCGCCTCCTTGAGATGTTAACTGAAATTCAACGTACCATGGTTTTGATGACTATGTGGAGGGCGTGGCATGTGCATAATGAAATAACTCACCACAAGCCGGCAATCCCGATTGAGGTCTCACGTAGGTTTCTTGCAAGCTATTTAACCTCGCTTCTGATGCTGCAGCAGTACCCGATGCTGATGAAGTCAAAGGTAAATTTGTTGTCGATTATCTTGGTGAACTTGCGTGCAAGATGAAGCCTACGCTGCCTGTGGAACGGTGGCAGGAGCCGGTAGCCAGCTGGGCAAAGCTCAATGTGGATGGGTCGTTCATGGCCACTGACGGTACAGCAGGGGCGGGCATGCTTCTTCGGGATCGTAATGGAACTATGATGCTTGCTACTATTAGAGGACTTGTGAACTGCGCTGATGCGCTGGAAGCAGAAGTGGCGGCAATCCATGAAGGTATTATATTGGCCCTAAGCTGAACTGAGGTGGACCTCATAGTGGAGACCGACTGTGCAGAGGCTGTGCATTTGATTTCTTCTACAGAACAAGATCGTTCAGTGCATAGCCACAGAATAATGGAGATTAGATTGTTGCTGTCTCAAGAAAGGAGGATTCAACTAGTTAAGATCAAGCGTAACATGAACTCTGCTAGCCACACTCTCGCGCAAATGGGACGAATTCAACAGCGAACTGCTTGTTGGCTGCGAAACCCCCCTGACGAGATTGCGAGCATCATTGCCGCTGATTGTAACAACATTACTTGATGAATGAATTTTCCTTTCCCGCAAAAAAAACTATTATTTGATATAAAATATTATTGAAGAAATAAGTGATGGAAAAAATTCATACTAATGTATAGTGTGTTAGCTGTGTCTATTTGCGTACAGATCATTAGAAAAAATTTACATCAACCTTATACCGGTTAGTTGCAACCAACTAAAGTTTGTATTTAAACTTTAGTTATCTCTCACTAATAATTAGCAAATGTTGTTTTGATTTGCTAGGTCAAAATAGGACTTCAAACAACATTTAGTTTATAAAGTATTACTAATATATACATAAAAATAGTGGCCCAAGTTGTACCTTCAGCACTACATCCATATCCAAACTAAAACAAAATTGTGTTTTAGAACGGAGAACCTAAACCTATTTCGTCTTATCGTTGACCATGAACAATGTTTGCAATTTTCAATATAATTTTTGAAAACAAATGTTCAACATAGGATATAGTTGCAATACTTATATATTTAGTGTGTTATAAAACTAGCCCGTGTGGACGCACGGGTTGACGGCTAGTCCTAGTAATCCTTCTAATAATTATGGAAATTCCTAAAACAACTCTTATGGAAATTTTAATAAGATGCCCTCTGAATTTGAGAGTAGTGTCAAAGAGTTTATGAATTCACAAAAGAATTTTAATACTTTGCTTGAAGAGAAATTGCTTAAAATTGATGATTTAGCTGGGAACGTTGATAGAATTTCTCTTGAGGTTGATTCTTTAAAGCTTAGATCTATTCCTCCTAAGCATGATATCAATGAGTCTCTCAAAGCCATGAGAATTTCCATTGATGAGTGCAAGAAAAGAACCGCTAGGACGCGTGCTATGAAAGATGCCTTTATTAAAGCATGTTCTTCCAATTCCTATGAAAATCAAGATGAAGATCTAAAAGTTATTGATGTGTCTCCTACTAAATCTTTGTTTTGCAATATAAATCTTGATGAAACTGAATATGATCCACCTTTACCTAGAAGGCGTTCTAAAAAATCGGAGTATTTAGATCTTGATGATGAAATTGATAAAAGTGGGATTAAAAGAAATAAAACCCTAGATGTTGCTAAACCCACTATATTGGATTTCAAGGAATTTAATTATGAAAATTTCTCTTTCATTGATTGTATTTCCTTGTTGCAATCCGTGCTAAATTCTCCTCATGCTTATAGTCAAAATAAAGCCTTTACCGAACATATCGTTGATGCCTTGATGCAATCTTATGAAGAAAAACTTGAGTTGAAAGTTTCTATCCCTAGAAAAATTTATGATGAGTAGGAACCTAATATTAAAATTAAAATTAAAGATTATGAGTTTTATGCTTTGTGTGATTTGGGTGCTAGTGTCTCTACTATTCCCAAAACTTTGTGTGATTTGCTAGATTTCCGTGATTTTGATGATTGCTCTCTAAATTTGCATCTTGGGAATTCCACTATTAAGAAACCTATGGGAAGAATTAATGATGTTCTTATTGTTGCAAATAGGAATTATGTGCCCTTAGATTTTATCGTTCTTGATATAGGTTGTAATCCTTCTTGCCCTATTATTCTCGGTAGACCTTTCCTTAGAACGGTTGGTGCAATTATTGATATGAAGGAAGGGAATATTAGATTTCAGTTTCCATTAAAAAAGGGCATGGAACACTTCCCTAGAAATAAAAGAAAATTGCCATATGAATCTATCATGAGAGCCACTTATGGATTGCCTACCAAAGATGGCAATACCTAGATCTATTCTTGCTTGTTATGCCTAGCTAGGGGCGTTAAACGATTGCGCTTGTTGGGAGGCAACCCAATTTTATTTTCGTTCCTTGCTTTTTGCTCCTGTTTAGTAATAAATAATTTATCTAGACTATGTTTTGGTTGTGTTTTTTGTGTTTAATTAGTGTTTGTGCCAAGTAGAACCGTTGGGAAGACTTGGGGAAAGTCTTGTTGAACTTGCTGTAAAAAACAGAAACTTTAGCGCTCACAAGAACTGCTGACATTTTTATTTGGAAAGTGCTATTTAGTTAATTATTTTTGCAGATGATTAATAGATAAATTCCTCACGTCCAGAAATTTATCTTAGAATTTTTGGGGTTCCATATCTTGCGCTAGCTACAGATTACTACAGACTGTTCTGTTTTTGACAGATTCTGTTTTTCGTGTGTTGTTTGCTTATTTTGATGAATCTATGGCTAGTAAAATAGTTTATAAACCATAGAGAAGTTGGAATACAATAGGATTAACACCAATATAAATAAAGAATGAGTTCATCACAGTAACTTGAAGTGGTCTTTTGTTTTCTTTCGCTAACGGAGCTCACGAGATTTTGTACTTTAAGTTTTGTGTTGTGAAATTTTCAAGTTTTGGGTAAAGATTTGATGGATTATGGAACAGGGAGTGGCAATAGCCTAAGCTTGGGGATGCCCATGGCACCCCCAAGATAATCTAAGGACACCTAAAAGCCAAAGCTTGGGGATGCCCCGGAAGGCATCCCCTCTTTCATCTACTTCTATCGGTAACTTTACTTGGAGCTATATTTTTATTCACCACATGATATGTGTTTTGCTTGGAGCGTCTTTTATGATTTGAGTCTTTGCTTGTTAGTCTACCACAATCATCCTTGCTGTACACACCTTTTGAGAGAGCCATACATAATTTGGAATTTGATAGAATACTCTATGTGCTTCACTTATATCTTTTGAGCTTTATAGTTTTGCTCTAGTGCTTCACTTATATCTTTTAGAGCATGGTGGTGGATTTGTTTTTTAGAAACTATTGATCTCTCATGCTTCACTTAAATTTTTTTGAGAGTCTTAATAGCATGGTAATTTTCTTAAAATCCTAATATGCTTGGTATGCAAGATTAATAATAAAACTTTCTTATGAGTGTGTTGAATACTAAGAAAAGTTTGATGCTTGATGATTGTTTTGAGATATGGAGGTAATAATATCAATGTCATGCTAGTTGAGTAGTTGTGAAACTGAGAAATACTTGTGTTGAAGTTTGCAAGTCCCGTAGCATGCACGTATGGTAAACGTTATGCAGCAAATTTGAAACATGAGGTGTTATTTGATTGTCTTCCTTATGAGTGGCGGTCGGGGATGAGCGATGGTCTTTTCCTACCAATCTATCCCCCTAGGATCATGCACGTAGTGCCGAGGTTTTTGATGACTTGTAGATTTTTGCAATAAGTATGTGAGTTCTTTATGACTAATGTTGAGTCCATGGATTATACGCACTCTCACCCTTCCATCCTTGCTAGCCTCTTCGGTACCGTGCATTGCCCTTTCTCACATTGAGAGTTGGCGCAAACTTAGCCGGTGCATCCAAACCCCGTGATATGATACGCTCTTTCACACATAAACCTCCTTATATCTTCCTCAAAACAGCAACCATACCTACCTATTATGGCATTTCCATAGCCATTCCGAGATATATTGCCATGCAACTTTCCATCATTTCGTTCATCATGACACATTCATCATTGTCATATTGCTTAGCATGATCATGTAGTTGACATAGTATTTGTGGCAAAGCCACCGTTCATAATTATTTCATACATGTCACTCTTGATTCATTGCATATCCCGGTGCACCGCCGGAGGCATTCATATAGAGTCATCTTTGTTCTAGTATCGAGTTGTAATCATTGAGTTGTAAATAAATAGAAGTGTGATGATCATCATTATTAGAGCATTGTCCCAAGTGAGGAATGAATAAAAAGAGAGAGAGAGGCCATAAAAAAAGAGAAGCCCCCCCCCCCAAAAAAAGAAAGGCCATAAAAAAGAAAAGGCCCAAAAAATGAGAGAAAAAGAGAGAAGGGACAATGTTACTATCCTTTTACTACACTTGTGCTTCAAAGTAGGACCATGATCTTCATAGTAGAGAGTCTCTCATGTTATTACTTTCATATACTAGTGGGAATTTTTCACTATAGAACTTGGTATGTATATTCCAACAATGGGCCTCCTCAAGTGCCCTAGGTCTTCATGAGCAAGCAAGTTGATGCACACCCACTAGTTTCTTTTGTTGAGCTTTCATACATTTATAGCTCTAGTGCATCCGTTGCATGGCAATCCCTACTCCTTGCATTAACATCAATCGGTGGGCATCTCCATAGCCCATTGATTAGCCTCGTTGATGTGAGACTTTCTCCTTTTTTGTCTTCTCCACATAACCCCCCTCATTATATTCTATTCCACCCATAGTGCTATGTCCATGGCTCGCGCTCATATATTGCGTGAAAGTTTATAGGTTTGAGATTACTAAAGTGTGAAACAATTGCTTGGCTTGTCATCGGGGTTGTGCATGATGAGAGCATTCTTGTGTGACGAAAATGAAACATGACTAAAGTATATGATTTTGTAGGGATGAACTTTCTTTGGCCATGTTATTTTGAGAAGACATAATTGCTTAGTTAGTATGCTTGAAGTATTATCATTTTTATGTCAATATGAACTTTTGTCTTGAATCTTTCAGATCTGAATATTCATACCACAATTAATAAGAATTACATTAAAATTATGCCAAGTAGCACTCCGCATCAAAAATTCTGTTTTTATCATTTACCTACTCGAGGGCGAGCAGGAATTAAGCTTGGGGATGCCTGATACGTCTCCAACGTATCTATAATTTTTGATTGCTCCATGCTATATTATCTACTATTTTGGACTATATTGGGATTTATTTTCCACTTTTATATTATTTTTTGTACTAACCTATTAACCGGAGGCCCAGCCCAGAATTGTTGTTTTTTTGCCTATTTCAGTGTTTCGGAGAAACATAATATCAAACGGAGTCCAAACGGAATGAAACCTTCGGGAACGTGATTTTTTCATCAGATAAGATCCACGAGACTTGGACCCTCAGTCAAGAAAGCCACGAGGCGGTCACGAGGGTGGAGGGCGCGCCCCCTGCCTCGTGGGCCCCACGAAGCTCCACCGACGTACTCCTTCCTCCTATATATACCTACGTACCCCCAAACGATCGGGGACGGAGCCAAAAACCTAATTCCACCGCCGCAACTTTTTGTATCCACGAGATCCCATCTTGGGGCCTGTTCTAGAGCTCCGCCGGAAGGTGAATCGATCACGGAGGGCTTCTACATCATCATCAAATCCCGTCCGATGAAGTGTGAGTAGTTTACTTCAGACCTACGGGTCCATAGTTAGTAGCTAGATGGGTTCTTCTCTCTTTTTGGATCTCAATACAATGTTCTCCCCCTCTCTTGTGGAGATCTATTCGATGTAATCTTCTTTTTGCGGTGTGTTTGTTGAGACCGATGAATTGTGGGTTTGTGATCAAGTCTATCTATGAATAATATTTGAATCTTCTCTGAATTCTTTTATGTATGATTAGTTATCTTTGCAAGTCTCTTCGAATTATCAGTTTGGTTTGGCCTACTAGATTGGTTGTTCTTGCCATGGGAGAAGTGCTTAGCTTTGGGTTCAATCTTGTGGTGTCCTTTCCCAGTGATAGAAGTGGCAGCAATGCACATATTGTATTGTTGGCATCGAGGATAACAAGATGGGTTTTTTATCATATTGCATGAAACTATCCCTCTACATCATGTCATCTTGCTTAAGGCATTACTCTGTTTCTAACTTACTACTCTAGATGCATGCTGGATAGCGGTCGATGGGTGGAGTAATAGTAGTAGATGCAGGCAGGAGTCGGTCTACTTGTCTCGGACGTGATGCCTATATACATGATCATACCTAGATATTCTCATAACTATGCTCAATTCTGTCAATTGCTCAACAGTAATTTGTTCACCCACCATAGAATACTTATGCTCTTGAGAGAAGCCACTAGTGAAACCTATGTCCCTCGGGTCTCTTTCTTATCATATCAATCTCCATCACTTTATTATTGCTTTGCTTTTTACTTCGCCTTTTACTTTTCACTTTGCATCTCTATACCAAAAATACCAAAAATATTATTTATCATCTCTATCAGATCTCACTTTCATAAGTGACCGTGAAGGGATGGACAACCCCTAAGCGCGTTGGTTGCGTTGAGCTATTGCTTTTCTGTAGGTACGAGGGACTTGCGCGTAGCCTCCCACTGGATTGATACCTTGGTTCTCAAAAGCTGTGGGAAATACTTACGCTACTTTGATGCATCATCCTCTCCTCTTCGGGGAAATCCAACGCAGTGCTCAAGAGGTAGCAATAGAGGGTTTAGAACCCTAGACGCCGCCTTCTCCACCTCGTTCCTCCTCCGGGCGCCCTTCACTGCTCCTCTAGGGCGTTGTCGATGGGGTACGGAAGAGTGTGCATGCGGGACGCAGTGGGGAATATGTTGGTGTATTCCGTGAACATGTTGTGTGTGGTGAAAGCAATGAACTCGCAGCCACACCAAAATACCCGGCCGAGGAGGTAGAAGGCGTCGAATGTGTTGGTGAAGTGGGCGTAGAGAGCAACCACCACTCCGTTTTGGATGACCTCCTTAACATGGAACATCCTTGGAGATCCCCGCGGGAGGTGGTGGTAGCCAGACGCAAGGAATAACTCGATGAAGTTCCTTGCAGTCCTCCACCTCGATATTGCTCACACACGTAGTGTGCGCTCAACATACACGCCAGGAGGGTAGAGCCTCTCCGGCACGGTGAGTGGGAAGTGGTAGGTTGGTCCGGTGTACTGCATGGCTGAGAATGTGCTAGAAGAAGGAGAAGTGGTCGAAGAGCAAGAAGGGCAGATGGCAGAGAGGATGGGAGATTGATGAGGAATGGCATAGGCAGAGGGTGGCTTAAATAGCCGTAGTGCTACGCGTTATTTGGCCGTGGAAATAACGGGGTCAAATGTGAAGTAACCCGTTCTCAAACCCACCGCAGCATCGAGAGTGTACACGCGTGGGAAACAGTGGTTTGAAAAGGAAGAAGAAAAATAAGCTATTTGCACGTGTGGGAATCCATGGTCATATATATTATATGAACAAAAAGAGACAATTTTTGAATAGTTTGTGGCAATTTTGCATGATAAAAATAAATTTGGCCTTAAAAATTTGGTCATTTGCTTCACAATGTCAATTGATTTCAAACGATGCAAAAATACAAAGCCCGCACGTTCACAAAAAACAGAGCAAACGATGCAAAAATACAGAGCCATCACGTTCACAAAAAACAGAGCAAATGATGCAAATACAGAACCAATAGGATCGCCTCTCACAGATCGCCCCACGATCCAACGATGCGGAGCCGTCCTTGTGATTCAACGGCGTGGAGCCTGCACGTAGCCAACCCACCTAATTCCTTCTAGAAGACCAGATCTGAGGGCTGTCGCTTGGCGCGAGGGTATGATCGGACGACTGACATTGGGAGCTAGGGTTAGGCGAAACCCTGTGGGGTTTAGAGGGGTTTTGAGCTGGTCAACGGGGTTTTGAAGGCTTTGACTGAGCATAAGTAATTTAAAAAATCAAAAAAAAATATGAAACCTTCGTCATTCATCGTTTTATAAGACAAACTAACAAGGAAAAATACTAAACTTGGTATGTGGTCATTTTCATGAAAAAACCCTAGCTGGCAAAATGGAGGCCAAATGAGCACCATTAGTTTTAAAAAAATAAAATAAAAATATAAAACCTGCGCACAATGTTGTCTTATGTGACATGTTACCAACCAAAAATCATAAACTTGGTCTATGGTCATTTTCATGAGAAAACCTTCACACATATGAGCTATCATGTACATGATTTCATAGAGCTCAAGGAGAGGACATGGTCTTACCTTCTGTTTTTGAATTTTAAAAAAAAACTCAAAAAAATCACCAAAGCTTTATTTTAAAATGAATAAGAAGGATCTGAAGTTAGTTTTCCATTTTCATATTTCAAAACGTGGTTTTAATAGTTTTTATATTAAAGCATATGTTTTCAAAAGAAAATTTAAAAATATGAATATTAATTCAAAAAATAGTGAGACTTCAAATCTACACTATGGAAAGTGAATATGTGTTAATAAAAAAACATTTGGCTCATTTAGAGTAGGTTCAAAAAAACTTGATTACAAATGGGTTGTTTACCCTAGCCCGGGAGCTCATTTGGAGCACATTTTCTCAAATTCAAATTTATTTGACCTCCTCTAAATCACATCAAATTTTGCACACATGATCTCCTACACAAACATAGATAGTTTGCCAAGGTTTTACTTGTTTTGCATTTTCTTGAATTTGTACTGTCCAGGTTTGCCAAGGTTTACATGATCTCATTTGGAGTATGCATTTGATTTCCTACACAACATGTGTGAACATTGCAACACCTAAGATCATAGTTCACAACATCTAAACATAACTAACCATAGATTTAGGACAGACAAAATATACCACAGGCAAATTTAAGGACAGAAAAATATAGATAGCAACAAGATTACTATCATAACCAACGAGAGATTCAGTTCAACAAACCATAACCAACGAGATTCAGTTCAACAAACCAAAAGTAACCCAACAGATAAACTTAAAGATTCAGTTCACAGCATCACATCATCAATCACATCACGCTGGAGTCTGGGCCTTCGCGAGGGCGGCATGCTGCCCCCTGATCATGTAGTCCTCCCTGCGAACCGCCACATCCTCTGCATGAGACAAAAGATGATCGAAGCGGCCATCCCTTGGATTTGGCTTGGTGGTGCAGTAGGGGCAATGCCACTTATTAAACTTGCGGTTGTAGAAGGAAGCAACTCCCTTGGCCTTGATCTTCTCCACCTCCTTGGCTGTGAAGGACGCGACGTTGCCCCTGTACACATCATCTCCAGAATCATACTACACACATGAATGAATTGCTTTAATACATTATAGATTCATATACACCATGTCAAAGCAACTAAATGAACAAGGGATAGGCTTACCTCATATTCAGAATCGTCACTAAACGCCCCCTCGTATGGGTCTTAGTCGTCCAGCTTCCTCTTTCTCCCCCAACCATCATCCTCCTGAATATACAATTACATCCATCTCTAGTAGGCAATTGAAAATTTAGATATGCACACATGACACATTGATCATAGGGCTAATACACTCCCAATATCAGAAATGTTTTAGAAGTCAGGTTTTTTTATTTCTGTGCCCCTTAGCTCTATGCATTCAAAAACCACATCCATCACTAGTATATCAATGTATTAGATTTGTACACAAATTGATCAAAAACCCCAATATGGCATTCAAATAACACACTGATCATTGGTCATGCACACACATTGAAGAACATGGCTAATATAACTACATATTGTGGAAACATTTATATACTAATGAATCAAATAACTTCTTAATCAATGGATTCCATTTGGGCATATGACATTCAAAACCCCAAACTGAGTAGCATTAAAAAACAAATCCAATAGGGACCCAATCTAAGGCAACGAATCTGAGAGCATTAAAAACCCCAATCTGTGAGCACTAAAAACAAATCTAATAAGCATCATAGCATTAAAAAAACCAATCTGTTCACAACACCTAGCATTTTTGCAACAAATTTATCCAAATCTAAAAACAAATCTAAAAACCCCAATCATTGCAGCGCCTAAAATCATAGTTCACAACATTAGCTAGCATTTTGCAATGAATTTATCCAACAAACTCTTGTCCAAAAACCCCCATCCCCCCAACCCATACAAAACACCCTGGCCCATCCATCAAACCAACTACTCTAACCATCTGAACTACCGTATGAATCACAATGTAACCAATGCAACTAGGGAGCAACTAACTCTACAAGCTAAGCAAGTGCAAATACCTGCTCCTCCATGGCAGGCGGCGCAACAGGGTCATCGGGCTGGACTGTGCTGCTCAATGTCGTCACCTTCTGCAGCGATGAGGCGGAGCCCGCCACATCCGCAGCGGTTGCGAGTTTCCCCGCACCACCGTGAACGCCGCCGACATCCGTGGTCACCGCGCCCTGACCTTGCAGCTCCACCACATCTCCGGCCGCTACACCGACGTCGCCACGAGCGTCATCCATCTGACTGATGGAGGAGATGAAGGTGAGGAAAAGGATGCGGTGGGGGAGAGCGAGACGGTTCGGTGGAGGCAATGGAGGAGAGTGAGACGACGCCGGTGGGGGAGAGGAAGACGATGCGGCAGGGAGGGGATTTGGGGGGAAATGGTAGGGGCGATGGAGGTGGTTGCCCTCTTTATATGATGGTACGTTTCGGGCATGTCCATGGACACGTGCTACCCCACGACCGCGGTCTTTCATGCGTCCATGTATACGCGGCCCCACTCGCCAGCTAACGGTCAAAGGCATTGACCCGACGACAACGTCTGTTATAACCTATTCTGAGGGTTTCGGGCAAGGGAGTATGGAAAAGTGAGCAAAAGTTAACAGAGTGGGGATGAATGAGTAGAGCTAAGGAACCAGGGGCACAAAAATAAAAATCCCAATTTATATTCATATGATCGAGAATTCGAGATACAGTATTGAACCCCCAAAAAAGCTATTTCCGGTGGCGTTAGAGGTGGCGTGCCGCGCCATCATTGTCGTTGTCGTCCTCCGGGACGCCGTTGTTGAAGTCTTCAAGGCAGCACAAAATGTACTTCACTTGTAAATCAAACATCATGTCGTTGCGCGATCGACCGGTGGGGCGCGGGAGGATGACAACTGGCTCCACTGAGAGGTAGCGGTCAATGGTAGCGTCCCATGCCGCTGAGGGGGTGCACGCACGGGCATAGCGGGTGCAGCCAAACACACGGGGTCCGGCGCCGCGGTGGGTGGAGGGGCGCGCACGGGCGCAGTGGGAGCAGCCAAACACACGGGGGCCAGCACCACGGTGGGTGGAGGGGTCGGCACGGGCACGGGCGCTGGCGCTGGCATGTACACGAGCTCGTGCGGGTCCGCGGAGACCTCGCTGGCGCCCATTGCTTCCAGCTCTGCGATAGTGCTCGACGACTAGCCCGTCAATGCTACGGGGATGGTCGCTGGTGCGGGCGCGGGGATGGGAGCTAGGACGGGAGCGGAAGCAGCAACCGCCGCGGCCAACTCGTTCTGGGCCATGTCCATGAGGCCCCATTCATCGTTATTTTCTATCTCCTCCGGCTCGGAGTCGACTTCACCAAACTTGAAGACTAGTGGCAGACGATCATTTTGCGCCATGGAGTTGGCGGAGGTCTGCGCGGGGGGGGGGGGGGGATGGAAGGCGAACAGTAAGGCCGCCCATATTAAATAGCGGGTCGGGCGCCATTAATGGAGAGGAAGGTGGGCAGCCATGGAAGTCAAAGGGCTCGCTTCCCAGTGAGCCTGCATAGTGTACAACTCACACGCTTCTCGGTGAGCATGCGCATTGGAGGACAGCTTGCACACCTGTCGGTTAGCCCACGCACCGGACTGCGCTCGCACACATCCCGTTCAGTCAAGGTCAAGCAGCTGTCCGCACGACAACCTCCTACAGCCATTAAAACCAAGACATGTGGCATCACGTCAATGGTTAACAGAACACACATGGTTTGAATTATACAAACCTTTGAGATATTAAAGTGGCAGCTATTTTTTGAAAATTCCTTTGTTGCCTGTCATTATTCGAGTGCCCCTTCTCTCAAAATGGACATGGAAAATACCACATCATGTCGGGTGACATTCCATGATAGTATGCCAAGTTTCATGAGTTTCAGATGAGTTTTGGATTTACTAGAATTTAAAAACCATGCATCTCAATGTTTTGCCGGCAATCAATGGTGCCCTGGTGTTTGAAATTCATTCCCATTTCTTGCATGGGACCTAAGCATGCACCCAAGGACACATACTTGTTTTTTCAACCAATTTATATGCACTGGAGCATGTGCATGTAGTTCAAATTTGAATTATGCACATAAATGCATTGAAAACTCAGTTAATGCATAAAAATGTCCAAAAGAACCCTGAAAAATCACAAAAATTGACACAACACTCCTGTTGTTCTATGTTGACACAAGAAATTTTTTGGAAGCAATAAGAGACAGTGGATATCATTTCGTCCCCAAAGGTGGGACGTTCCCTACCGAAACCATGATGCTTGTTGTGAAAAGCTCTGGTTTGTGAGAAGCATATACCCAAACCTGCCCCAAACGGGACAAATTTTTTACCACGACATGTTGATGCCGCTCCATGAAAGCATGCCAAGTTTCATGAATTTCAAACGAGTTTTAGATTTACTAGAATTTAAAAATGAGGGATTTTAATGTTTTGCCGGCAATCAACGGTGCCCTGGTGTTTGAAATTCATTCCCATTTCTTGCATGGGACCTAAGCATGCATCCAAGGACACAAATTTGATTTCAACCAATTTATATGCACTGGAGCATGTGCATGTAGTTCAAATTTGAATTATGTCGGGTTTCGGGTTCCGGCAGACCCTTGAGGTTCGAACACTGGGGTGCGCGCGGAGATCTCTCCCCTACTGATCTATGTCCGATCCTCTCGTGCGAACTAAGACGAAAATGATGAACAACACAAGGGACACGATGTTTATACTAGTTCGGGCCACCGTTGCAGTGTAATACCCTACTCCAGTGTGTGGTGTGGTGGATTGCCTCTAGGGCTGATGATGGACAGTACAAGGGAAGAACAGCCTCGTGAGAGGTGTTCTTGAGCTGGTGCGATGAACTGCTAGGGTGAGTTCGGTCGCCTCTCTCTCTCTCTCTCTCTCTCTCTGCTATGGTTCTACCAGATTTCCAGCCGTCCCCTCCTTCTGTGGTGGCTAGTTCTATTTATAGAGGCCCTGGGCCTCTCCCCAAATAATGAGCAGGAAGGGCGCCAACAATTGGCCATTTCGAAGGGGAACATCTAGTACAAGTTATCCTGACCAAAGGTGGTCTTCGGCTGCCAAAAGCACTGGCGATGACGCCGTCTTGGGCTCCACGGTGACCTCCGTCCTGTCGTCCGGCTTGCCTTGGTCTCGTTGCACCGGAATGGTAACCTTTGCCTGATGCCTTGACCTGTGCTTGCCCCCTTTGCACCAAAGGGGAAACAAGGACACTGTGCAGGCCGACGCCCGCCTGGTCTCGATCGTCATGGCTTGGGTCACGGGTTCTTCACGAGGTACCCCTGCCTTGATGTCTCCGCCTCCTCGCGAGCCTGCCTGATGAGGCTGCCTCTGAGGAAGCTTCCCGTCGTCCGCCCCACGAGGCTTGGCCCCTCGCGAGGGTCTTGAGCTTGAGCTGATGAAGATGGGCCGTGCTAGGCCCCCGTATGAGCCAGGCCGCAGGTCGCAGGCAGGCAAGTCTGGGGACCCCCATTCCCAGAATGCCGACAGTAGCCCCCGAGCCCAAGGCGCGCCCGGGCTTGGCTTAGCAGAGAAGCGAAGGGGCAAGCGCGAAGCGCCGCGGGCCCTAACAGCCTGTGGCCTCGGGCGCCGTGTGGCGGTTGATTGGGCGTGGGCGTCTGCACTTCCCACGACGCCTTGCTATGCGCCCGACTAAGCGGACCCGTAGTTGCACACAGTTGTTCCTCCTTTGGCTGCCCGCTCGCCTCCTACCTTTCCTCTTCTCCGAGCTCCAACCTCTGCCACCAATCCGGTCAATCGTACTCAACCCGGAAGCCTTGGACAAGGTCCACTCCGCCCTCGCTTCCATCTTCAACGAGTGCGGCCGGACCATAGTTTGGCCCGCATCCCGCGCCTTTCTTTCTAGGACCGTCACGGAGGTCCGATTCTTCACCGACGCCCTATGGGCGGGTCTGGTTCCCCCCTTTTCTGCTTTCTTCAATGCTGTGCTCTCCCATTATCAGATCCACATGATGCACCTTGGGCTAGAGTCCATTACCCTCTTGTCCGTCTTTGCTTTCGTGTGCGAGGCGATGATAGGCATCCCTCCTTATGTGGCCCTGCTGCGCCACTTCTTCTCTTTGCGCCTAAGCGATCCCACTCAGTGCTCGGGGTGTGTAAGCTTCTTCGCCGTGCCCGAGACGACTGCTTCAGGGATTGACTTCGGCCTTCCGCCTTCTCAGGCCAGGTTCAGAGAGCGGTGGCTGTACGTGGACGTCGGGGTGCCCAGCCCCTTGCTCTCGCACCCGACCTTGCCTGCTGTTCCCAACCCAGGCTGGGGTCATGAACCGCTCGCAAGCCCCCGGCTTGCTTTTGTCTGGCGCCGCTTCGGAAGTTTGAGGGCGCACAATGTGACAGCGCCCAAGGTGGAGAGGGAGTTCCATCTGTGTAACATTGCTCCTCTCTAGTGCCACTATCGCCGGATGTGGGACTTTGCGGGGCGTAGAGACCGCATGCGGCTTCAGGAGGAGGATTTGGCGCCCGAAGTGCTGCGGACGGTGCTTCGGGTCTTGACTGGTGATCCTTCCCCACGCAGCCTACGGAGCGGTGGCGTCCTTCTGTACCTTTGTTCCGGCAGGACCGATTTCATGAAGCAGATGCCCAGCTTCGACGAGTGGGGGCTGCGCCCGGCTGGCCTCATGGGGCCACATGAGAACCGAGTTGTCGTGGTTGCTCCCCCCGCCGCCCACAGCGGTCCCTCCCCATGCGACAGAGCAGGAAGAGAGCTGACGGGAGCTGAGGTGGCTGATGTCGAGGTGGTGGCGCCGCGTGAATCCTCGAAGGTGGCGTCTCCCGAGGCCCGCCCTGGGGTGGCGGTTGATGCAGGGTTTTGGCCTTCGGCTCCTGAGGCCGGGGCTCCCGAGCCCCCAGCCGTTCTTCGCGAGGCGATGCCTGACGGTGCCCCCAAAGCTGACTCCTCCGGCACCGACAATCCTGAGGCTTCTTCTGTGCCCCAGGCCGACCCCCGCCCCAGGCGCTTGGGTTGGTTTCGTGTAGACTTCGAGGCCCTTCGCAAGTGGAAGGAGGCCTCAGGCGGCAGCGACCGCCCTTGCCGCTTGTTGAAGCGCAGGAAGCACTTTGCCATGGACGAGTAAGCCTTCTTCTTTCCCTACTCACTTGCTCTGTTATCCTTGTGGCTGATCGTGGTCCTTCAGGTCCCGCCTTGCTGAGTCCATCGAGTCGACCCAGGAGCCAGCCCCCGCAGCTTCGCCCCCTTTGCTGGCTCCGGGTCCGCCGAGCTCAGGTGGCGCCCTCGCCGCTGGACCGGTTGGTGGAGTGATCTGCTCCACAGGGCGCCTCGAGCTTGCTCACCCGATGCCCTTTCTTCGTGAGTCTTCTTGCGGCGCGTCAGGCTTGCCCCGTGCCCCTTCTCTGGTCATAGAAGGCGAATGGCTGAGGTCTGTCCTTGGCTCCTCCTCCGTGGGTGGATCGACGCCGGGCCGGACTCTCAGGGCAGTCCATCCGGCGATGGCTGGGGTGGCAGCCCCCTGCCCCTCGCCTGGAGGGGGCTTACCGCCCCGGGGCTCTCTGCATGCTCCAGCGGAAGAGGGTGATGTGGAAGAGGTGCTCAGGCGTGCTCGGGAATGCCGTGCCCTTCGTAAAGAGTTCCTCCAGGGGGCGGCGGATGTGGTGAGCTGGATCGGGGCAGAGCTTGCTGACGAGGATGCGCGCCTCAAGGCCGAAGGTTTGCGCCTTGCTGAGGAGAACTGCAAACTAAAGGTTGCCGTAGCCCTCACGCATTATCAACGTGATCTTGACAATGCGAAGGCTGAGGCATCGCTGGCAGCTTCACGGGAGGCCTGCTCCCTGGCCGTTGAGGAGGCTCGGGAGGCAGACCGGCGGCGCAAGGATGCGGAGGAGCGCGCACGAGAGCTCCAAGCCTGGAGCAACTCCCTGGAGCAGCAAGTGGAATTGCGCCAGGCAGCCCTTGAGTCGATGGGGTGGCCTCTGTCGACCGGATGGAGCTTCTAAAGCGCGAGGAGGCGTTGACGCTGGAGGCCGCCGAGCGCAACCTTGACCTTGAGCGGTTGGAGACGAGGGAGCGCCTGGTGGCCCAGGCGGAGGATGACGTTGCCGCGCGCGAAGCCCGAGCCCAGGAGGAAGTCGATTGCCGCGTGGCGGAAGCTTGCTCGGCCCTCGAGCGTGAACACAGGACGAGGTTGGGGCTGATCAAGGCCGAGGCCTAGGGCAGGACCACAGCCCTCAGGGCCAAACTGACTGAGGCAACGCGGCGTGCGGACTCCTCCGCGGCTGCCCTCGGTGTGGCGCGGGCGGAGCTGTCCTCTTCCCGGGCCGAGCGGCTTCTTCTTCAATAGAGGGTCGATGACGCCAAGGCCGTCGTGCAGCAAAGTGAGGACAAGCTCCGCCGGCGGCGGATTCTGGAGCATGTGCATGCCCACATGCTTCAAGCGCTCCGAGAGAGGGCCAACACAGCTTTGGGCTATGTCTGCGAGGCTGATGCTAGGGAGCCGCACGAGGTCAACTACGCTGGCAACCTCCAATTTTTCACTGATGTGGTGACGCTTCTGGAGAACCGGTACGAGAGGTCCCGCTGGCTTTTCGAAGAGAGGAGCCGAGCCTTGCTTGGACGTGCCTTCTCCCGTGTCTTCAGCTATCTGCAGGACAGGGACCCCCACTTCGACTTCGACGATGCCATCGCACCCGTGCCCATTGCCGTCTGAGGTGACCTGGCGCGGTGGGTGGAGGACAACGTGGACGCCCTCATCAGGGCCTTCGCGTCTGATGATGATGGCATGGTCGTTGGCGCCAATGAAGGCGACGTTGTGGACGATCCTGGCGATGATGGGGATGCTGGCGGCGGTGGTTACAATGTCGACGATGCTAGTGACGCTTCCGAGGGCGCCCCAGAAGACGTGGTGAGTGATATGTCCGACTGACCGCATGTCTCCGCAATTTATCCTGCATGAAGAAGACTCGGGCTTGGCCCTGAAGAATATAAGAGCATTTTGGGAGGGGAGGCCCCTCATGTAAAGATTTGTAATCTGTACTCTGGTGAGCAAAACATTATGCGTGAGTTTAGTCGCTAGCCCGGTGATGGTTCGGTTGATTCGTTTACCTTCCGGCCCTGGCGTGCCCTGAGCGGGCCTGCGGGGGATGCTACGCCTTCGGTGTCCCTCGATTAACCTACTGATCCTGTGATGAGGACCTCCGGAGAGGGTGCGGAGACAGTGGTCCTGGCTGTAGGCGTGCCTGGCCCGACCCGGCTCACGAGGGGCTCGTGAGAGGGGGCAGCTAACGCTAGCTTGGGGGCGTAAATCCGAAACCAGAACGCGAGAGATTTCTCGAACGAGACTAAACACCCCCTCCCCGAATGCACGCAAGCTTCGAACTCAAATCCAACTTAAATCCAAACCAAAGAAACTTGCCGACAAGGAAGAAGCAAAAAAGCAAAAAGGCAGAAGAAAAGCAAAAAAGCCACGTCCGGCATCTAGTCTAGTCTTCGGCGTCTTCTCACCAGCGCGGAGCTAAGTGCTACCACTAGGCGTGGGCGGGAGCCCCAGGGCCTGAGGCCGGCGCTCCTGAGACTCTAGGGCGTGTACAACCCGACTCATTATTATGTGAGAGTGTCACGGGGCGGCGAGCTTCACAGGTACTAGCCTTGCTTCATATCGCCAGATGAGGGCCCCTCCTTGCGCCTCACTCTGCCGCCATTGACGGCGACCGCAAACCAAGGACGATGCCAATGGGGTAGAGAGGTCGCCAGCGGTTCCCCCGACGACCACGGGTCCTCCGCTGGGGGTAGGCCATGGGGCACCTCCCCGGCAGAGGGCCTACCTCCTGAGAACATCTTGACCCGACCGCCGCGAGGGTGAGCCTGGATCTCGGCCCCTTTCCTGCAGCCCCCTGCACCCTCCTCCCGAGGGATAAGAGGCTGCAGCGTTGGGGCAGCCATCCGCTGCGGCGACCTATACCTCCTGCGGCCCATGGTTAGAGTAAGCTTGCTCCTGAGGGATGAGTGGTACCCGATAGTTGTTGCTGTCGGCGCGATTGTCGACGCTCTCTTGGGGTTCCTAAAAGAGCTCGGCTTCCGGCGCCTCCTCATCCCAGCCGGGCCCGAGGAACGAGCCGTGACCTTCTTCCAGCTCGCGCCCTTGATCCACCATGCTGGGTACATAGGCCTCCGGGGTGACCACCTCATGGACCTCGCTGTAGCGCCCCGCATGCCACGCAGTCTGGCTTGGGGCGTCGCCTTGTATGTGATGATGCGGTGGTCCGTCGAGGCCAAAGGCCGCGGCGCGCATCCCTTCATTGGCCTGGGGAAGGGCTAGCGCGATCTGCTGCCCAGTGCCGACGGAGGTGTTGGCGCCGGACCGACCCTGGGGCCCGCCTGAAATCGCGTGGGCACGCATAATGCCATCGTGTGACCTGTCCTGGATTTGGGGCGGCAGCTGGATGCAGAAAGGGGGCGCTCCTGAGGCGGCGGCGTCCAGGAGCTCGGCCACTCGCTCCAACAACACGTCGCGGCCGCCTTCCAGCAAGCAGCACTGTAGTAGCTCTCGGGCCACCGTGTGCGCGGCCCTGGAGTTCGCCTGCTCCCATCGGGTGTATGGCGCCGTGGCAGCGGCATGGTTCGAGGCCCTTGCTGCGGCCCGCACCTGCCATGGCGTGAGGGTAGGCGGCGTCTGGCCCCGTTGCCCGCGCCCCGAAGCACCCTACGGAGCGTGATCTGCCTGAGGCGCAAGGTTGAGGTAGCCCTGAGACGGCGACACGACGTGGGCGGGCCACGCCGCCCAGCGGTTGGTGTTGGCAGCCGGGTTGCTTGACATCTGGGTGGAGAAGCGGCGGAACGCGACGCGGAGGAAGGAGGACTCCGGCGCACCCCTACCTGGTGCGCCAAATGTCGGGTTTCGGGTTCCGGCAGACCCTTGAGGTTCGAACACTGGGGTGCGTGCGGAGATCTCTCCCCTACCGATCTACGCCCGATCCTCTTGTGCGAACTAAGATGAAAATGATGAACAACACAAGGGACACAATGTTTATACCGGTTCGGGCCACAGTTGCGGTGTAATACCCTACTCTAGTGTGTGGTGTGGTGGATTGCCTCTGGGGCTGAGGATGGACAGTACAAGGGAAGAACAGCCTCGCGAGAGGTGTTCTTGAGCTGGTGCGATGAACTGCTAGGGTGAGTTCGGTCGCCTCTCTCTCTCTCTCTCTCTGCTATGGTTCTACCAGATTTCCAGCCGTCCCCTCCTTCTGTGGTGGCTAGCTCTATTTATAGAGGCCCTGGGCCTCTCCCCAAATAATGAGCGGGAAGGGCGCCAACAATTGGCCATTTCGAAGGGGAACATCTAGTACAAGTTATCCTGACCAAAGGTGGTCTTCGGCTGCCAAAAGCACTGGTGATGACGCCGTCTTGGGCTCCACGGTGACCTCCGTCCTGCCGTCCGGCTGGTCTTGGTCTCGTTGCACCGGAATGGTAACCTTTGCCTGATGCCTTGGTCTGTGCTTGCCCCCTTTGCACCAAAGGGGAAACAAGGACACTACACAAGCTGGCGCCCGCCTGGCGCTCGCCTGGTCTCGATCGTCATGGCTTGCGTCACGGATTCCTCGCGAGGTACCTTGTAACACCCCGGATGTGACTTTCCCAATATGTATTCCAACTCTTGCCATTTCCGGCCTTAAGTTATTTTATTTTCTCGGGTTCGGGTGTTTTTCTCCGTGTGTTGTTGTCGTTATCATGCATCTCATAGCATGTCATCATGTGCATTGCATTTGCATACGTGTGCATCTCATGCATTCGAGCATTTTCCCCGTTGTCTGTTTTGCATTCCGGCGCTTCGTTCTCCTCCGGTGGTCATTTCTACCTTTCTTTCGTGTGTGGGGATTAAACATTTCCGGATTGGACCGAGACTTGCCAAACGGCCTTGGTTTACTACTGGTAGACCGCTTGTCAAGTTTCGTATCATTTGGACTTCGTTTGATACTCCAACGGTTAACCGAGGGACCGAAAAGGCCTCGTGTGTGTTGCAGCCCAACACCCCTCCATTTTGGCCCAAAACCCACCAAAACCCTCTCCATCATCTAGAGCGTTCGATCATGATCGCGTGGCCGAAAACCGCACCTCATTTGGACTCTCCTACCTCCCTCCACCTCTATTTAAAGGCCCCTCCTCGAAAATCTCGGATCCCCTCCTCGAAACCCTAAAAAATATCTCCTCCTCCGCCGCCGGACACGTCCGGACGGAGCGGACGTGTCCACCCACCGCCGCCGACCAATCCGCGCGCGCCACGTGTCCTGGGCGGCGCCCAATTCGCCGCCGACCGCGAGGGCCCGCCAGGCCCGAGGCTGGCCCCCGTGGCCCATCCGCCGCGCGCCGCCAGGTCTCCTCGCACGGGCCTTCTTCCTGCGGCCGTGCCCGCTCTCGCCGGCCGGCGCCGCCGCGCCACCGCAGCTGTCTTCAACGCCGGCGGCCGCCGCCGCCACGCTCCTCACCGGACGCCGCCCTCCGGCCGCCCCTCGTCGCCCGCGGCCACCTCCACCGCGCCCGGGGCCGGCGAGCCTCTCCTTCGCCTCCGCGTCGACCTCCGACGAGCTTCATCTCCGTTAGTGAATAGTAACTCCAGTGGGCTGCTTCGAAATCCATGCCAGATCCAGATCTGGAAATTGGGACGGTTGACTTTGCCCGAAACCCTAGTTCATATTGCCATGTTCATCGTGTCGTAACTTTGCATCCGTAGCTCCGTTTTGGGCATATAGCATATCAAAATGTTCGGCTCAGAGAGTACATCATTTCATCTCATTGCATCATTTTCATTTGAGTTCATCTTGATGCCCGAAATGCTCTTCAAAGAGTGCTACTTGAGATAATTGTCAGATCTGCTGCTCCATTTAGATATTTGTCATTTTTGCCATGATTATTGTGTGCATGATATGCCCATGAGCTCTACATATGTTTTGTTAAGGGTTTTGCCATATATCCAGAGGTGCAACCCATGTATTTTTGTGATGTGTGTGGTGTCTAGCACAAGCTTGCAAAGTGAGGCACTTGGTAAAGCTGATTTCAGGGACTTAGCATTTCCACTAAGTCTTTGAGCTGTTTATCTCATATGGCCATATGTTCATGTTGTTTCCTAGTGATCCGTGCCTCTTTTGAGGATGATCAGTAAGGATGTTTTGTTAATCTTGTAGTGCTCTATCCATCCATGTCTTTGTTTGCAATTATGGAGCACCCTAGCTTGAGTCAATCGAGCTCTACTTTTGCTACTTCGTGAATCTGGGCAGATTGTCTACTTGTTAGCGATTTTGCCGAGGATGTTGTAGTTGATCCGTGCATGCTATGCTATTGTTCTTGCCATGTATAGCTTGTATTTTGTGTATTCTTGATGGGTGTATGCTTAGATTGTCATGACTTGCTCTGTAGTGAGTGCATCGAGCTCGTAAACATGCCTACTTGATATCTGTTTCAGCATGCTCCAGTTTTCACTAAGTCTGTGATCTGATTATGTTTTTGCCATGTTCACATGCTTGCAATTGTATTTTCTGATCCCTTTTGGCTCAAGGTCACTAAGGGACTTTTGTTAAGCTCTTTGAGTAGCTCCATGCCATGCTTTACTTTTTCATGTTCAGGTCCTGTATCATATAGTTTTGTTGCTCCGAAGAGTGCTATCTGATCTGAAATTCCAGACAAGTGTTAATTTCACCAAGTCTGAAATCTGTTTACCATATGCATTTTTGCCATGCTTGTTTAAACCTGTTAATGGATGAATTGGCCGTAGTCCAGTGCTAGACTTTTGTTAAGAATCATGAATGCATCCCTGCCATGTATTTTTATGCCATGTTTGGGTGTTGTAGCATGTTCATATTATTGCATTTAGATGGCTACTTGCTGTAAATTGCAGAACGTGGTCATATTTGAATTGCTTGCCATTTCCAAACCGTAACTCCGATTCCGGTGTGCTTTATATCGTTTTCAAGCGATTTCATCTCATCTTTCCAGTGGAACACTTGGATTTCCAAGTTGAGGCCAGGTTCTTGCATCCCTTGTCAAATCTTGCATATGCATCCCGCATCGCATCCCGCATAGCATACCATCATTGCATCATATTGTTTGAGTCTTGCACGTGGTTGATTGTGTTCCGTTTGCTTGTTTGTCTTGTTTGGGTAGAGCCGGGAGACGAGTTCGCTAACGAGGAGCCCGTTGAGTTTGCTTTCGAGGATCGAGTCAACTCTGACAACTTTGCAGGCAAGATGATGATACCCTCGAAATCACTACTATCTTTGCTATGCTAGATGCTCGCTCTTTTGCTATGCCAATGCTACGATGCCTACCACTTGCTTTCAAGCCTCCCAAATTTCCATGTCAAACCTCTAACCCACCATGTCCTAGCAAACCGTTGATTGGCTATGTTACCGCTTTGCTCAGCTCCTCTTATAGCGTTGCTAGTTGCAGGTGAAGATTGGAGACCGTTCCTTGTTGGAACATTATTTACTTGTTGGGATATCATTATATTGCCATGTTATCTTAATGCATCTATATACTTGGTAAAGGGTGGAAGGCTCGGCCTCTCGCCTAGTGTTTTGTTCCACTCTTGCCGCCCTAGTTTCCGTCATATCGGTGTTATGTTCCCGGATTTTGCGTTCCTTACGCGGTTGGGTTATAATAGGAACCCCTTGATACTTTGCCTTGATTAAAGATTTTCCAGCAATGCCCAACCTTGGTTTTACCATTTGCCACCTAGCCTCTTTTTCCCTTGGGTTTTCGGAGCCCGAGGGTCATCTTATTTTAGCCCCCCCTGGGCTAGTGCTCCTCTGAGTGTTGGTCCAAACTAGAGTCCTGTGCAGCGCCCCCTCGGGGAAACTCGAGGTTTGGTTTTAGTTGTATGGAGAGCTCATCTGAGTGTGCCCTGAGAACGAGATATGTGCAGCTCCTATCGGGATTTGTCGGCACATTCGGGCGGTGTTGCTGGTCTTGTTTTAACTTGTCGAAGTGTCTTGAAGAACCGAGATACCGAGTCTGATCGGAACGTCTCGGGAGGAGGTCTATTCCTTCGTTGACCGTGAGAGCTTGTCATGGGCTAAGTTGGGACACCCCTGCAGGGATTTGAACTTTCGAAAGCCGTGCCCGCGGTTATGGGCAGATGGGAATTTGTTAATGTCCGGTTGTAGATAACTTGAACCTTAACTTAATTAAAATGAATCAACAGTGTGAGTTACCATGATGGCCTCTTCTCGGCGGAGTCCGGGAAGTGGACACGGTGTTGGAGTAATGTTTGCGCAGGTTGCTTCTAGTTTCTCGCTCGCGCTTTGCCTCCTCTTCTCGCTCTCTTTTGCGAACAGGTTAGCCACCATATATGCTAGTCGCTTGCTGCAGCTCCACATATATACCTTGCCTTTCCTATTAAGCTTAAATAGTCTTGATCGCGAGGGGGAAAGATTGCTGAGTCCTTGTGGCTCACAGATTACTTCCAAACCAGATGCAGGGCCTGAAGTTTCCACTCCAGGTGACGCGCTTGAGCTCAAGTGGGAGTTCGACGAGGACTCTCAATGATACTATGTGTCTTTCCTGATGACCAGTAGTGGTGCCTAGTTGGGGTGATCGGGACCGTGTCGCATGTTGGGTTATCTTTTATTTTGGCGCCATAGTCGGGCCATGAGTGTTTGGATGATGTAATGTTATTTATGTACCTTGATTGACGTGGCGAGTGTAAGCCAACTATGTTATCTCCCCTTTATTATTTATATTACATGGGATGTTGTGAAGATTGCCTAACTTGCGACATTGCTTTCAATGCGGTTATGTCTCTAAGTCGTGCCTCGACACGTGGGAGCTATAGCCGCATCGAGGGTGTTACAAGTTGGTAATCAGAGCCTTCCCCGACCTTAGGAGCCCCATTGCTTGATCGTTGTTAGCGGCCGAGTTGTGTCTAGAAAAATGTTTTGAGTCATTTAGGAATTATATATCGGAGAGTTTAGGAATTCTTTTTACTTCCCAGTCTCCTCATCGCTCTGGTAAGGCATCCTGACGTAGAGTTTTGACTCTTCTCTTCTCAAATTTCACTAAAAAAATTTAGGATCACGCGGGTATCTTGGAATCGTTCCGATGGTTTTATGACGAGAACATTGTCTTGGTGCCTCCTGTCAGGGGTTTTGTGGAAGTGTCCCGGGGAGTTGAGCTCTGAGGTGTTGTCGTCATAATTTTATCGTTGCAGTTCTGGAATACCTGAGTTTAGTACGCCGACATCGAAAATCTCTTTTATGCAGTTCGTTGGTGAGATAACCTCGACGCCACCCAGTACTGGGGCGGGAGTTCGGGAGTATCGCCATAACTTGTATAACGGATGCTTTTCGAAGGTTGAGGTAGATGGTTTCCGAAGTTTTTCTCGGTTATGTGTTGAAGGATGGATACAGCTGGATGTAGGATTTGCTAGATTTGGGTGAGATATTATGCTTCCCCTGTATCCCCAACACCTGATTGCATAACCGGAAAGGTTCGGGAGTTTCATAGGTGGGAATTCTCGTAGCTCTAGTTCTTCTTCCACGGATATTTGGTTTGAGATTGGGATTTCTTACCGAGTATTCGTTCTTGATCCGTACCTTGTTGATTTATTTCTCTACCTAAATTCTAAGTGGCTTCTCAATTTATGGATATGTGACCATTTCAAGAGGAATGCATTCGTTCATTTTGTTCGGATGTGAAGACTATATGTTGCAATTTTCATTCCGTTGGATTCAGCTTCATTTTATCTGTCTATGTGCTAACGGTGGTCAACCTCTTCAGGATGGCTCCCGCTAAGAGCACCAATCAGAATCAGAATCAAGATCCGCCACCACCTCCACCTCCTCCGGAGGCATGGCAAGCTGTGATGGCCGCAACCAATGCAAACACACAGTTGATCATGCAAATTCTCCAAGAGCGCAATCAAGGCAACCAAGGGAACCAAGGCAACAATCAGAATCACTTTGCTACACTCAACCAGTTCCTTGCTAACGGGCCAAAGACTTTCAGCAATTGTGTTGAGGCAACCGATGCTGACGATTGGCTCGTGGATCTGTGCAAGCATTTCGAGTGCAGTAACGTCAGGCCTGAGGACTTCGTCAAGTTCGCTTCCTTCCAACTCAAAGATCAAGCTGCAGAATGGTTCCAGCAGTACAAGGATTCCAGAGGTGGACGTGTGATCACTTGGGATGAATTCCGTCAAGATTTCAGAGCTCACCATATCCCTCAGAGCGTGGTTGAAAGCAAGCGTGAGGAATTCCGCAACCTGAAGCAAGGCTCTTTGTCTGTCTATGACTACAACAAGTTGTTTCAGAAGCTCGCCCGCTTTGCCAAGCAGGACGTCCCTGATGAGAAGAGCATGATATACCAGTTCAGGGGTGGTCTCAGAGAAGAAATTCAGCTAGCTCTTGTTCTCTTTGAGCCCTTGAGGTACGATGAGTTCTACAACATGGCATTGAAGCAAGAGGCCGCTCAACTGAGGTGTGATGCTTCCAAGAAGCGAGTCAGAGATGCTACTCCTTCTTCCTCTACTCAAGTGGCCAAGCAGCAGAAGTATTGGCTTCCTCCTCCTCCGTTCCGTCAGCCGTATCAGCAGAAGAGCAAAGGTGGCAGTGGATCTTCCCACCCACCCAACCCTGGCTTTCAGAACAAGACTTCGTCTCAAGCTCCAAGATCGAGTGCTCCGTATCACCGTCCGCTTTCAGAGGTCACGTGCAACAAGTGCCAACAGAAGGGTCACTATGCCAACAAGTGTCTCAACCAGAGGCGTCTTCCTCCTCCTCCTCCTGTCAGATCGGCAAGTACAGCTATGGTCAAGCATAACCCCAAGCACGCCAAGGTCAACTTGATGAACGCAGCTCAGGTAGAGGATTCTTCAGATGTCATCATGGGTACCCTTCTTGTTAACGATATCCCTGCAAAAGTTCTTTTTGACACTGGTGCATCGCATTGTTTCATTTCCAAACCTTTTGCATCGAAGTATGAGTGCGACTATCAGTATCTGCAAAATTCCTTGCAAATCGTGTCACCGGGCAAGCAAATGACAGCTAATTTCTGCGTCCCGGATATTACTATCACGTTGGGCAACTACAAATTTCTAGCTTCTTCTATTGTTCTGGGTGATTCGGATATTGATCTTATTCTCGGAATGGATTGGCTTTCTAAGCACAAGGCACATCTTGACTGTGCAGCCAGGCAGATTCAATTGACTCATTCGTCTGAGGATGTAATTGTCTTTGCCGCTCGTGATGATACCATCCATCTATTTTCTCTTAATGAGAAGGGTGAACTGGATGCTATCTCGCAAATTCCAGTCGTTTGCGAATATCAAGACGTCTTTCCAGAAGAGCTTCCAGGAATGCCTCCGCACCGGCCAGTTGAATTCGTTATTGATCTTGAGCCTGGCACGGAACCTGTGTGCAAGCATCCTTACAAGCTCGGACCTGAAGAGTTGAAGGAGCTGAAGAAGCAACTCGATATTCAAGAGAGAATGGGTCTCATCCGGCCTAGTTCTTCTCCGTGGGGTTGTGGTGTTCTTTTTGTGAAGAAGAAGGATGGAACGGACCGGCTTTGAGTTGATTACCGTCCATTGAACAAGAAGACCATCAAGAACAAATACCCACTTCCCAACATCAACGAGCTGTTCGAACAACTCAAAGGTGCCCAAGTATTCTCCAAGCTTGATCTCCGTATGGGTTATCATCAGATTCGAATCCGTGAGCAAGATATTCCCAAGACGGCTTTCAGGACAAGCTATGGTTCATATGAATACACTGTCATGTCTTTTGGCCTCGTCAACGCTCCTCCGACGTTCTCTCGCATGATGAACTTCATCTTCAACGCCTACACCAATGACTTCGTTTTGGTCTATCTCGACGACATTCTGGTTTTCTCGAAGAACAAGGAAGATCATGCCAAGCACTTGCGTTTGGTACTCGATAAGCTGAGGGAACACAAGTTCTACGCCAAGTTCTCCAAGTGCGAATTTTGGCTCGATGAGGTTCTTTATCTTGGTCATATCATCTCTGCCAAGGGCATTGCGGTGAATCCTGAGAAGGTGTCTGCAATTGTGAATTGGGAACCTCCTCAGAACGTGAAGCAACTCCGTAGCTTCCTCGGTCTCGCAAGCTACTGTCGAAGATTCGTTGAAAACTTTTCTAAGATCGCGAAGCCTCTCTCAAATCTTCTCCAGAAGCACGTCAAGTACGTTTGGTCTCCGGAGTGTGACATTGCTTTCAACACTTTGAAAGAGAAATTGATCACTGCTCCAGTTCTGACTCCGCCTGATGAATCCAAGCCGTACGAGGTCTTTTGTGATGCCTCTCTCCAAGGTCTTGGCGCAGTGTTGATGCAAGAGAAGAAAGTTGTTGCTTATACCTCTCGCCAGTTGAAGCCCAATGAGAAGAACTACCCCACTCATGATCTCGAGTTGGCGGCAGTTGTGCATGCTCTTTTGACTTGGAGACATCTCTTATTGGGAAGAAAAGTGGACATTTTCACTGATCACAAGAGTCTCAAGTACATCTTCACTCAGCCTAATCTCAACCTCAGGCAAACTCGATGGGTCGAAATGATTCAAGAGTATAATCCGAGTATCGAGTATACTCCAGGCAAGGCCAATGTGATTGCTGACGCATTGAGCAGGAAAGGCTTATTGCAACAGTCTGATTCTCAAGCCTTATCAACCCGAGCTTTGTGAAGCTTTCCGCAAACTTAATCTGCAAGTTGTTCCTCAAGGTTTCCTCGCCAACCTTCAAGTCTCTCCTACCTTGGAAGACCAGATTCGCCAAGCTCAGCTTCTTGATGCTATGGTGAAAAAGGTGAAGATTGGGATTGCCAAGAGTCAACCCAAGTACAAGTGCTACCGCCTTGATGACAAGGATACTCTCTTCTTCGAGGATCGTATTGTTGTACCCAAAGGTGACCTTCGTAAAGTGATCATGAACGAGGCTCACAATTCTCTCCTCTCCATCCACCCTGGGAGCACGAAGATGTATCAGGACCTCAAGCAGGCTTATTGGTGGACTCGAATGAAGCGCGAGATTGCTCAATTCGTGAATGAGTGTGATGTCTGCAGAAGAGTGAAGGCAGAACACCAAAGGCCAGCTGGTCTCCTCCAACCTCTTGCCATTCCAGAATGGAAGTTTGACCACATTGAAATGGACTTCGTGACTGGGTTTCCAAAGTCCAAGCGTGGCAATGATGCTATATTCGTTGTCATCGACAAACTCACCAAAGTGGCTCACTTTCTGCCTATCAAAGAGTCAATCACTGCAGCTCAATTGGCGGAACTCTATACCTCTCGAATTGTCTCTCTGCACGGTATTCCACAAGTGATCTCTTCAGACCGTGGCAGCATCTTTACCTCCAAGTTTTGGGATTCTTTTCAGAAGGCCATGGGCACCAACATCCGCTTCAGCACAGCTTTCCATCCTCAAACTAGCGGTCAAGTCGAGCGTGTCAACCAGATTCTTGAAGATATGCTCAGGGCTTGTGTGATCTCCTTCGGCATGAAGTGGGAGGATTGTCTTCCTTATGCTGAATTCTCCTACAACAACAGTTTTCAAGCAAGTTCGGGCAAGGCCCCATTTGAAATTCTGTATGGCAGGAAGTGCCGTACCCCTCTCAACTGGTCTGAAACCGGTGAACGTCAGCTTTTGGGAAATGACTTAATCACAGAGGCAGAGGAAATGTGCAAAGTCATTCGAGATAACCTCAAAGCAGCCCAATCCCGCCAGAAGAGCTACTATGACAGTAAGCACCGTGATTTGGCTTTCGAGATCGGAGATCATGTTTACCTCCGCGTCTCTCCTATGAAAGGTACTCGTCGCTTCGGTATCAAAGGGAAGCTTGCCCCTAGATACGTGGGACCTTTCAAGATTGTCAGCAAGAGAGGCGATCTCGCCTATCAACTCGAGCTTCCTTCAAACTTTGCAAATGTTCATGATGTGTTCCATGTCTCTCAGCTCCGAAAGTGCTTCAAGACTCCTGACCGCACCGTCAACTTCGAGGACATTGAGCTCCAAGAAGATCTCTCCTATCGTGAGCACCCAGTTGCTATTCTTGAAGAGACTGAACGCAAGACTCGCAACAAGTCAATCAAATTCCTCAAAGTCAAGTGGTCACACCATTCCGACCGTGAAGCTACCTGGGAACGCGAGGATCACCTCCGTTCTGAGTACCCGGCGTTCTTTCAGTCCTAGATCTCGGGACGAGATCCTTTCGTAGTGGTGGAGTGTTGTAACACCCCGGATGTGACTTTCCCAATATGTATTCCAATTCTTGCCGTTTCCGGCCTTAAGTTATTTTATTTTCTCAGGTTCGGGTGTTTGTCTCCGTGTGTTGTTGTCGTTGTCATGCATCTCATATCATGTCATCATGTGCATTGCATTTGCATACGTGTTCATCTCATGCATTCGAGCATTTTCCCCGTTGTCCGTTTTGCATTCCGGCGCTTCGTTCTCCTCCGGTGGTCATTTCTACCTTTCTTTCATGTGTGGGGATTAAACATTTCCGGATTGGACCGAGACTTGCCAAGCGGCCTTGGTTTACTACCGGTAGACCGCCTGTCAAGTTTCGTATCATTTGGACTTCGTTTGATACTCTAACGGTTAACCGAGGGACCGAAAAGGCCTCGTGTGTGTTGCAGCCCAACACCCCTCCATTTTGGCCCAAAACCCACCAAAACCCTCTCCATCATCTAGAGCGTTCGATCACGATCGCGTGGCCGAAAACCGCACCTCATTTGGACTCTCCTAGCTCCCTCCACCTCTATTTAAAGCCCCTCCTCGAAATCTCGGATCCCCTCCTCGAAACCCTAAAAAATATCTCCTCCTCCGCCGCCGGACACGTCCGGACGGAGCAGACGTGTCCGCCCACCGCCGCCGACCAATCCGCACGCACCACATGTCCTGGGCGGCGCCCACTTCGCCCCCGACCGCGAGGGCCCGCCAGGCCCGAGGCCGGCCCCCGCGGCCCATCCGCCGCGCGCCGCCAGGTCTCCTCGCACGCGCCTTCTTCCTGCGGCCGTGCCCGCTCTCGCCGGCCGGCGCCGCCGCGCCACCGCAGCCGTCTTCAACGCCGGCAGCCGCCGCCGCCCCGCTCCGCCACGCTCCTCACCGGAAGCCGCCCTCCGGCCGCCCCTCGTCGCCCGCGGCCACCTCCACCGCGCCCGGGGCCGGCGAGCCTCTCCTCCGCCTCCGCGTCGACCTCCGGCGAGCTTCATCTCCGTCGGTGAACAGTAAATCCAGTGGGCTGCTTCGAAATCCGTGCCAGATCCAGATCTGGAAATTGGGACTGTTGACTTTGCCCGAAACCCTAGTTCATATTGCCATGTTCATCGTGCGTAACTTTGCATCCGTAGCTCCGTTTTGGGCATATAGCATATCAAAATGTTCGTCTCAGAGAGTACATCATTTCATTCCATTGCATCATTTTCATTTGAGTTCATCTTGATGCCCGAAATGCTGTTAGAAGAGTGCTACTTGAGATAATTGTCAGATCTGCTGCTCCATTTAGATATTTGTCATTTTTGCCATGATTATTGTGTGCATGATATGCCCATGAGCTCTACATATGTTTTGTTAAGGGTTTTGCCATATATCCAGAGGTGCAACCCATGTATTTTTGTGATGTGTGTGGTGACTAGCACAAGCTTGCAAAGTGAGGCACTTGGTAATGCTGATTTCAGGGACTTAGCATTTCCACTAAGTCCTTGAGCTGTTTATCTCATATGGCCACATGTTCATGTTGTTTCCTAGTGATCCGTGCCTCTTTTGAGGATGATCAGTAAGGATGTTTTGTTAATCTTGTAGTGCTCTATCCATCCATGTCTTTGTTTGCAATTATGGAGCACCCTAGCTTGAGTCAATCGAGCTCTACTTTTGCTACTTCGTGAATCTGGGCAGATTGTCTACTTGTTAGCGATTTTGCCGATGATGTTGTAGTTGATCCGTGCATGCTATGCTATTGTTCTAGCTTGCATTTTGTGTATTCTTGATGGGTGTATGCTTAGATGGTCATGACCTTCTCTGTAGTGAGTGCATCGAGCTCGTAAACATGCCTACTTGATATCTGTTTCAGCATGCTCCAGTTTTCACTAAGTCTGAGAACTGATTATGTTTTTGCCATGTTCACATGCTTGCAATTGTATTTTCTGATCCCTTTTGGCTCAAGGTCACTAAGGGACTTTTGTTAAGCTCTTTGAGTAGCTCCATGCCATGCTTTATTTTGCCATGTTCAGGTCCTGTAGCATATAGTTTTGTTGCTCCGAAGAGTGCTATCTGATCTGAAATTCCAGACAAGTGTTAATTTCACTAAGTCTGAAATCTGTTTACCATATGCATTTTTGCCATGCTTGTTTGAACCTGTTAATGGATGAATTGGCCGTAGCTCAGTGCTAGACTTTTGTTAAGCATCATGAATGCATCCCTGCCATGTATTTTGTTGCCATGTTTGGGTGCTGTAGCATGTTCATCTTGTTGCATTTAGATGGCTACTTGCTGTAAATCGCAGAACGTGGTCATATTTGAATTGCTTGCCATTTCCAAACCGTAACTCCGATTCCGGCGTTCTTTATATCGTTTTCAAGCGATTTCATCTCATCTTTCCAGTGGCACACTTGGATTTCCAAGTTGAGGCCAGGTTCATGCATTCCTTGTCAAATCTTGCATATGCATCCCGCATCGCATCCCGCATAGCATACCATCTTTGCATCATATTGTTTGAGCTTTGCACGTGGTTGATTGTGTTCCGTTTGCTTGTTTGTCTTGTTTGGGTAGAGCTGGGAGACGAGTTCGCTAACGAGGAGCCCATTGAGTTTGATTTTGAGGATCCAGTCAACTCTGACAACTTTGCAGGCAAGATGATCATACCCTCGAAATCACTACTATCTTTGCTTTGCTAGATGCTCGCTCTTTTGCTATGCCAATGCTACGATGCCTACCACTTGCTTTCAAGCCTCCCAAATTGCCATGTCAAACCTCTAACCCACCATGTCCTAGCAAACCGTTGATTGGCTATGTTACCGCTTTGCTCAGCCCCTCTTATAGCGTTGCTAGTTGCAGGTGAAGATTGGAGACCGTTCCTTGTTGGAACATTATTTACTTGTTGGGATATCATTATATTGCCATGTTATCTTAATGCATCTATATACTTGGTAAAGGGTGGAAGGCTCGGCCTCTCGCCTAGTGTTTTGTTCCACTCTTGCCGCCCTAGTTTCCGTCATATCGGTGTTATGTTCCCGGATTTTGCGTTCCTTACGCGGTTGGGTTATAATGGGAACCCCTTGATAGTTCGCCTTGATTAAAGCTTTTCCAGCAATGCCCAACCTTGGTTTTACCATTTGCCACCTAGCCTCTTTTTCCCTTGGGTTTCCGGAGCCCGAGGGTCATCTTATTTTAGCCCCCCCCGGGCCAGTGCTCCTCTGAGTGTTGGTCCAAACTAGAGTCCTGTGCAGCGCCCCCTCGGGGAAACTCGAGGTTTGGTTTTAGTTGTATGGAGAGCTCATCTGAGTGTGCCCTGAGAACGAGATATGTGCAGCTCCTATCGGGATTTGTCGGCACATTCGGGCGGTGTTGCTGGTCTTGTTTTAACCTGTCGAAGTGTCTTGAAGAACCGAGATACCGAGTCTGATCGGAACGTCTCGGGAGGAGGTCTATTCCTTCGTTGACCGTGAGAGCTTGTCATGGGCTAAGTTGGGACTCCCCTGCAGGGATTTGAACTTTCGAAAGCCGTGCCCGCGGTTATGGGCAGATGGGAATTTGTTAATGTCCGGTTGTAGATAACTTGAACCTTAACTTAATTAAAATGAATCAACAGTGTGAGTTACCGTGATGGCCTCTTCTCGGCGGAGTCCGGGAAGTGGACACGGTGTTGGAGTAATGCTTGCGCAGGTTGTCCTCTAGTTTCTCGCTCGCGCTTTGCCTCCTCTTCTCGCTCTCTTTTGCGAACAGGATAGCCACCATATATGCTAGTCGCTTGCTGCAGCTCCACATATTTACCTTGCCTTACCTATTAAGCTTAAATAGTCTTGATCGCGAGGGTGCGAGATTGCTGAGTCCCTGTGGCTCACAGATTACTATTACACCAGATGCAGGGCCTGATGATTCCGCTCCAGGTGACGCGCTTGAGCTCAAGTGGGAGTTCGACGAGGACTCTCAACGATACTATGTGTCTTTCCCTGATGATCAGTAGTGGTGCCCAGTTGGGGGTGATCGGGACCGTGTCGCATGTTGGGTTATCTTTTATTTTGGCGCCATAGTCGGGCCATGAGTGTTTGGATGATGTAATGTTATTTATGTACCTTGATTGACGTGGCGAGTGTAAGCCAACTATGTTATCTCCCCTTTATTATTTATATTACATGGGATGTTGTGAAGATTGCCTAACTTGCGACATATGCCTTCAATGCGGTTATGTCTCTAAGTCGTGCCTCGACACGTGGGAGATATAGCCGCATCGAGGGTGTTACATACCCCTGCCTTGATCTCTCCGCCTCCTCGAGAGCCTGCCTGATGAGGCTGCCTCTGAGGATGCTTCCTGTCGTCCGCCCCGCGAGGTTTGGCCCCTCGCGAGGGTCTTGAGCTTGAACTGATGAAGATGGGCCACGCTGGGCCCCCGTATGAGCCATGCCACAGGCCGTAGGCAGGCAAGTCTGGGGACCCCCGTTCCCAGAATGCCGACAAATTATGCATAGAAATGCATTGAAAACTCAGTTAATGCATAAAAATGTCCAAACGAACCCCGAAAAATCCCAAAAATTGACACAACACTCCTGTTGTTCTATGTTGACATGAGAAATTTTTTGAAAGTAATAAGAGGAAATGGATATCGTTTCGTCCCCAAAGGTGGGACGTTCCCTACCGAAACCATCATCCTTGTTGTCAGAAGCTTCTGTTTGTGAGAAGCATATACCCGAACCTGCCCCAAATGGGACAAATTTTTTTACATGACATTTTGATGCCGCTCCATCATAGCATGCCAAGTTTCATGAATTTCAGACGAGTTTGGGATTTACTAGAATTTAAAAAACAGGGATCTGAACGTTTTGCCGGCAATCAACGGTGCCCTGGTGTTTGAATTTCATTTCTATCTCTTACATGGGACCTAGAAATTCACCCAAGGACACATATTAGATTTTCAACCAGCCTTAGTGCATTGCAGCATGTGCTTGTAGTTCAAATTTGAATTATGCACATAAAATGCCTAGAAAACCCAGTTAATGCATAAAAATGTCCAAACGAACCCCGAAAAATCACAAAAATTGACACAACACTCCAGTTGTTCTATGTTGACACTAGAAAGTTTTTGAAAGCAATAAGAGGCAATGGATATCATTTCGTCCCCAAAGGTGGGACGTTCCCTATCGAAACCATCATGCTTGTTGTGAGAAGCTCTGGTTTGTGAGAAGCTTATACCCGAACTTGCCCCAAATGGGACAATTTTTTTACCACGGCATGTTAATGCCGCTCCATGATAGCATGCCAAGTTTCATGAATTTCATACGAGTTTTGGATTTACTAGAATTTAAAAACCAGGTATCTCACTGTTTTGCCGGCAATCAACAGTGCCCTGGTGTTTGTATTTCATTCCCATCTCTTGCATGAGACCTAGAAATTCACCCAAGGACACACATGTGATTTTTCAACCAACTTTAGTGCATTGGAGCATGTGCTTGTAGTTCAAATTTGAATTGTGCACATAAAATGCCTAGAAAACCTAGTTAACGTATAAAAAAGGCCAAACAAACCCCAAAAAATTCCAAGATTGAACACAACACTCCCGTTGCTCTATGTTGACACTAGAAAATTTCTGAACGCAATAAGAGGCAACGGATATCGTCCCGTCCCCAAAGGTGGTACGTTCCCTATCGAAACCATCATGCTTGTTGTGAGAAGCTCTGGTTTGTGAGAAGCTTATACCCAAACCTGCCCCAAATGGGACAAAATTTTCACCATGGCATGTTGATGTCGCTCCATGATAGCATGTCAAGTTTCATGTATTTCAAACACATTTTGGATTTAGTAGAATTTAAAAACCAGGTATCTCAATGTTTTGCCGGCAATCAATAGTGCCCTGGTGTTTGAAATTCATTCCCATCTCTTGCATGGGACCTAGAAATTCACCCAAGGACACGCATGTGATTTTTCAACCAACTTTAGTGCATTGGAGCATGTGCTTGTAGTTCAAATTTGAATTATGCACATAAAATGCCTAGAAAACCCAGTTAATGTATAAAAAAGGCCAAACGAACCCCGAAAATTTCGTTCCCATTTCTTGCATGGGACCTAAGCATGCACTGAAGGGCACAGATTTGATTTTTCAACCAATTTGTATGCACCAGAGCATGTGCATGTAGTTTAATTTTGAATTGTGCACCTGAAATGGCTTGAAAACCAGTTTAATGTATGAAATGTCCAAACGAACCTTGAATAATTCCAATTCTTTTAAGACACACATATAGTTGCATGTTCACTGCAGATAAAAGGTCTAGCAATTCAAACAATGTCCATTGCCGCTGTGACCCCATTTTGTAATTCAAATCAAGTAGATCCCACATAGTTTATTATCACCAACTGTGTGAGATGAAGTACAAAATATTTTGGAGCACCATCGGTGTATGGTACGCCTATGGCTTACGCGAGAAGGTGCGTCAGCTACATTCCACAGCTGGCGTCTCAAGGACACTAGCTCGCTCCCCCAAAACTCCCGCTTCTGCATCCCTCACAATATCGAAAATATCTACCGCCTAGAAGGTTTTACTGTTTGATAGCACACGATTAGTATGTGCGGACCGTGTGCGATGTCTGTCACTCCTGCTCTGCTTCAGTCCCTTGATCCAAATTTTCAGTAGCCCCGGCATTTTACTCCCGCCTCTGCATCCCTCGCAATCTCAAAAATATCTGCTCGCCCTTGATCCAAATTTTCAGTAGCCCCGCCTTGTTATTCCCGCCTAGTAAAATTTTCAGTTGCCGCAGTATTTCCTCAAACACAACCTCCGCTCACACAGACACACACAACCCTCGAAACCATTGGTAGGTCGCCGCCATCGCCGGCACCTCCATCCTCAACCTCTACCTGTGTGCCGGGGAGCTTGAGTAGCCAATGGCCAAAAAGAGGTTTATCGCGGTCTTTTCGCCCGATTCCGGTGAGGTGGCCGCCGAGGTGTCCCCATCGTCCTCCCCATCCGCCATCGCCGGTCCCCCGATCCGCCCGCCGCCACGCCCCTACGCTGGTTCAAGGACTTCCCCATCCTCCCCTGGACCTGGCAGCCAATGAAGTCCTACCTCGGGGTCCGGTAGCGGCGGTGGGGGACGTGGGTCGCCGAGATTACAGATCGAGAGACCCACACCCGCTGGTGGCTCGATAGCTTCCACACAGCCGAGCTCGCGGCCATGGAGTACGACCGCTGGCAGGTCCTCTACCACGGCGCGACGGCTAGGCTCAATTTCCCCTTCGGCACACGTCCGGTCCACCTCGTTCCACCGGAGCCAGAGTGGTTAGCTCGACTATGGCGTGGGAGGACCGCGAGGCGTGGGAGCACCTCGAGGCCGTGGCCTCCAACGAGGCCTACATTCAAGAGCTCCGCCGGCAGCACCCGGAGCTCGTAGAGGTGTTGCGGGCGATCTTTGCTAGCGCAGAGGGTGGCAAGGTTATAGTGCTCTCCTCCGATGACGAGGTCGGAGGCGGTGAGGACGGTAGCACGGAGGGCGACGAGGTTATCGCGCTCTCCTCTGATGACGAGGTCGAAGGCGGCGATGACGGCGGCGCGGAGGGCGTCGAGTTGGCCCGGAGGATGAGGAGATCGACGTCGATGAGTGGAGGAGTGCCTTCCCCAACGACCCCGACGATGGTACTGGCCTGGACCCGGCTAGCGGCACACCGTACATGACGAGGAAGGATTGCCTCGACCTCTACTTCGACCAAAATTAGTTTAGCTTAGTTTAAATTTATGTTTTACGTTCGGTTATGCAAAACTATCTATGTTTATGTTTGAATGCATGCTACTTTCGGTTGAACCTGCTTTGAACTTGATCAAATTGTAGTTTACAGCCTTAAGTTTAGGGGATGAACTAGAAAAGGCCAAAAATTGCTGGAGTATATATATCCACTAAGGGTTTTAGTCCTTTAACTTTTTAAGGATCGCCTAGAGATGTCCTTATGACTTGTTTATTTCATTTCTTCACAATATGATGCTCTATATGTGCAACTATTTGTCGTGCAGTTCAATTTCATCAATAATAGTTTCAATAATACCACTATGAATTACGATATTTAGTTGCTGTTAAGGATATTCCAGTTAACATGCCTTTTCGTTTTTCAATTGTTGTTTAGCAACATGCATTGTACTGAATGACTAAATATGCAATCCCAGGCTACATAGCAACAAGGAAGAGTGTTACCTTAATGTTTTGATGATGTCTAGATATAAATGTAATAAAATCTTATATAATGGGATGGATGGAGTGTTGTACTACATCATTTTTCAATTGTTGTTTAGCTTCTAATATTAACTTGGTGCTTTTAGGTACATATATCATTGCCAAAGATCCACACTTCGACCCTTTATGCATATGGGGCAATGAGATATTCATGAACCAGCATCAAGTGAGGAAATTGATAAAGATTGTTATTAAAATGGGTCAAAAGATGTCAATCAAACTATTTGTTTACACTTTATGAAAGACAATAGTGAACTGCAGGATGGTAAGTAAGAACCCTGTAGCCTTCTTTTTACTACCCGTAATGAGTTGTGTTAGATGAAAATATCTGAATCTTTTTTCTTTTGTAGTGGATCCTGAAGCAGTTTTTCAAGATTACCTCTCAAACTACATGATTGGCGGCCGGCCATCACAAGGGGTTCGAGTAGAGTCCTGCATGCCTTCTGCATCCAGGACGTCACAATAGGGCCATTCCACTTCACCTTGTTTAGCAACTAGAATGTCTGTCGCCTCTTTCTTTACCATTTGTAATAGTACAAGTATAGAACCCTGGTACATCATTCTTTATTTCGTGCTTTTGTAATTCTTAAATATATGTACCGTACCTGTGAATCGAATAATGCATTGGTTGTTTGAACCTGATGGATATGAATAAAGCTATATCCTACGTCAAATTTAAATTAGGTACAATTTTAAATAGCGGCAATTAAATTACGGTGAAATTACGTTGTGCAGGTCATTACGGCACACACTATTGGTAAAACACAAACGTTTGCGATATACACCATAATCCGAGATGGTTCAAAGAGAGGAAATGTGTGCAAGCATGCACACAGTTGCCATTTGCAAAGTGTGTGTGATGTCAGACACTATCACATACGGTGCGGGAAAACTAAATGTGTGTGATTGTCTACCTATCGTACACAGATTATAATCATGAACTATTTGTGATGTGCCAGGCATCGTAAAACTCCCGTGCGTAGAATCTGCCTAGAAAACTCCCGTGCCTGGAATCTGCCTAGTTTTAGGCAGAACCGCAAAACTCCGACTGCGATGGCAATGTGAGCACAAATGAGTAGCAAGGATGAAGCGTTTGGGATATTCGAGATATCGTAAACGGTTATATAGGGACAACTGTATGCATCAAGGCTCCCTATCCCCGATGGTTTCTAGGTCGTGTAGGAAGGACCCCTCTATCAGCCACACTCACTTGGCGACGGTTCCAAATGCCATCGGGAAAGGGTTAAAAACCATTTGTTTAGGAACGACGCACACCAGTGATAAGATGATCCCTCACTAAATTTCAAGGTATAAGTGTTCTCCCTGAGTATGCACCGTTGCGACAATTCGTCGTGCCGAGACACCACGTGATGATCGGGTGTGATAAGCTCTATGTTCACATACAACGGGTGCAAGACCGTTTTGCACATGCAAAATACTCGGGTTAAATTTGATGATCCTAGCATATGTAGATATGGCCTCGGAACACTGAGACTGAAAGGTCGAACGTGAATCATATAGTAGATATGATAAACATAGATATGTTGATGTGGAGCATCCCAAGATCATCCCCATGGACCTACCTACGTCTCCCACAACACCACTTGGACCAATGACAAGGGACTGAGCAAAGGCTATCGAAGATAAGGTGAACTCGCTCCTCTCCGAACTAACACTTTCTATACATGAGACATGGCTACTACCTCAAGAGGAAACACTATGCGTGATCATGTACTTGGAGGAGAACCATAGAGCAGCTACACCCATCAGACAAGGCAACAAGGACACCAAGCGCCAAGGTCATGAAGAAGGAAGGCCAACGAAGCTACAACCACGGGACGACCGGTCGGGACCGGACGTCCGGAGCCTGAAGCCTCAGCCGAGCCCCAGTGAGCGGACGTCCGACCCGGACCGGACGACCAGTGTCACAGCACCCGAGCCAAAATTAGCGGAAGTCCGAAGTGACCAGACGTCCGGCATCGCCCTCACAGAATGGAAATAGCGGAAGACCGGCGACCACCGGACTTCCAGCCTTCCCTGAGCCACCAGACGACCGCGACACATCGGACGTCCGGTACCTGTGTGCGCACAGGAGTTGGGCCCGAGGCCCATGTACCCCCTCACTTCATCCCCATTTGCACTAAGACTATAAATAGACCTCCTACTCCTCCTAGCTAGGGTTAGCATTGTGATAGCTCATATTAGAGATAGAGCCTCGCTCATCCACATCGGATCTACTCCTCGAGAGAGACTACGGCCCCTCTACAGAGAAGATCCCCTTGGATTCAAGACCCCCTTTTGGGTGGCCCCATCAAGACCACCTTTGGAGAAGAACCGGTTACCGTGTAATGTCCCTTGTTGATCGTGGATCGTGTATCTCCCTTTGTGTTCGTGGATCTAGCACATGTGTGATCATACTTGTTGGTTTGAGTGTTCTCTTGTGTTCCCCTTGTGATTTTCCCCTTGTGTTTCCCCTCGTGTTCTTCGTGTTCATCGCGGGATCCGCTCCTTTCGTGAAAGATCGACCATCTAGGGTTCCACCCTACATCATCTTGGTATCTAGAGCCACGTTGATCACGATTTCGGAGCCTCCCCGTTGTGTTTCTAGCCTAGTTTTTGTTGATTTTGCCCCTAAATCGAAAATTCCCCACAAAATAGCCCCAATTTTTTTTGTGATTTGTTGGTGTGATGAAATTTTGTTGGATTTGATCCATGGATTTGCTTTTCCTTGAGTGGATCTAGCTTTCCCTTTCATCTCCACCTTTTCCATCCACTAAATCGCCCGGATTCGACGGATTTTGACCTCTCCTTGAAGAACCCTAGTTGTTCATCTCGTGCCCAATTTTCGCCCAGGCACCGGATGTCCATCAGCTATCGGACGACCGGTGACCGGACATCCGTAACACCCTGACGAAACTAAATTTCCCCCCACCGAAATTTCAGCAACCACCCCCACTTCCGCATACACATCCCCATACCACCACCACTTTCCGCGACCACCATCGCTTACTCGGTTCACACACCAAGACGTTTTTGCCACTTTGTGCTTTGAGAATTTGAGTTGCGGTTCCGTGTCCTATTGTGTTTCGGCTATTTAGGTACGGTTCGACATCAACATCACCGCTACTCATCTTCGCCACGGACGCGTCATCAACAACGACCACTTCTCCATTTGGTCACCGTCATCCGTTCTTGCTTACGGACAAGGAACCAAAGAACGGTAACCTCATCTTGGTATCATGATACATCATTCTTGCCATTACATTGATAACCATCATAGCCTTACCTTTTGCGTCACTTACCCATCGAGACTAGCCTTTGAGTATTGCCGACAACGTGACTTGTGCACATTAGTGATCATACTTCCAATGGCATACATACATATCATTGGTGCATATCATATCTTGTGTCACAAAGTGTCATAGCATACTCAATTGCTATATTGGTTCTTGAAGCATTGCATGAGAAAAGAGCTCAAACACAAAGAGCCAAATAAGCTTTTAAGCAAAAGGGAAAGATAAGCAAAGAGCTTTTAAGCAAGAACCATAGCATCATACAACATTAAGATTGTAATACTAGATCATCATGGATCATATCATCAGAATACCATACATAGAGCATACTTGGGATAGAAGTCGTTGCATTTTTGCTTAGTAGGTTGTGCACAAGACTTCGTATCCACCTATTGTGCAATCGTGCTAGCGTCTCTCTAGTGTTGTGTGCTACCTCTTGAGCATGCGTTGGTTTTCCCTTGAAGAGGAAAGGGTGATGCAGCAAAGTAGCGTAAGTATTTCCCTCAGTTTTTGAGAACCAAGGTATCGATCCAGTAGGAGACTACACGCAAGTCGCCTAGTACCTGCACAAACAATCAAGAACCTTGCAACCAACACGATAAAGGGGTTGTCAATCCCTTCACGGCCACTTGCAAAAGTGAGATTTGATAAAGATAATAAGATAAATATTTTTGGTATTTTTGTTGTATAGATTGGAAAGTAAAGATTGCAAAGTAAACGGCGACAGAGATAGCTAGTTGACGACAGACTAATATGATGTAAAATAGACCCGGGGCCATAGGTTTCACTAGTGGCTTCTCTCAAGATAGAAAATATTATGGTGGGTGAACAAATTACTGTCGAGCAATTGATAGAAAAGCGCATAGTTATGAGAGTATCTAGGCATGATCATAAACATAGGCATCACGTCCGTGACAAGTAGACTGAAACGATTCTGCATCTACTACTATTACTCCACACATCGACCTCTATCCAGCATGCATCTAGAGTATTAAGTTCATAAGAACAGAGTAACGCATTATGCAAGATGGCATGATGTAGAGGGATAAACTCAAGCAATATGATATAAACCCCATCTTTTACCCTCGATGGCAACAATACAATACGTGCCTTACTGCCCCTACTGTCACTGGGAAAGGACAGCACAAGATTGAACCCAAAGCTAAGCACTTCTCCCATTGCTAGAAAGATCAATCTAATAGGCCAAACCAAACTGATAATTCGAAGAGACTTGCAAAGATATTAAATCATGCATATAAGAATTCAGAGAAGAATCAAATAATGTTCATAGATAATGTTGATCATAAATCCACAATTCATCATATCTCAACAAACACACCGCAAAAAGAATTACATCGAATAGATCTCCAAGAAGATCGATGAGAACTTTGTATTGAGATCCAAAGAGAGAGAAGAAGACATCTAGCTAATAACTATGGACCCGAAGGTATGTGGTAACCTACTCACACATCATCGGATAGGCTATGGTGTTGATGTAGAAGCCCTCCGTGATCGAATCCCCCTCCAGCGGAGCGCCGGAAAAGGCCCCAAGATGGGATCTCACGGGTACAGAAGGTTGCGTCGGTAGAAAAGGTGTTTCGTGGCTCTCCCCAATGGTTTCAAGGTATAAGAGTATATATAGGCGAAATAAGTAGGTCGGTGGAGCTGCAAGGGGCCCACGAGGGTGGGGGCAGCGCCTGGCCCCCTTGGGCGCGCCCTCCTACCTCGTGGCTTCCTCGTTGCTTCCTTGATGTCCACTCCAAGTCTCCTGGATTGCATTTGTTCCAAAAAAGATCATCGCGAAGGTTTCGTTCCGTTTGATATTCCTTTTCTGCAAAACACTGAAATAGGCAAAAAACAACAATTTGCACTGGGCCTTCGGTTAATAGGTTAGTCCCAAAAATAATATAGAAGTGCATAGTAAAGCCAATTAAACATCCAAAACAGATAATATAATAGCATGGAACAATAAAAAATTATAGATACGTTGGAGACGTATCATTGTGCAACAAGAGCATTTTCGTGGATTCCACATTTTGGCTCATCCTTGGTTGCACGACCCCATTCATCTCTTTGCGTGTGTGTTTCCGTGTACCATATTTTGCTTGGTCTACTTGTTGCATTGAAAACTTGTGAATCTTTTCCAACATTATTGAAGCTCTCTAACAATTGCATCAAATTTTGTGCCACCATCCTAACAAAGCTCCACCATAAGCTTTTACTTGTGTAGGTGTGAGAAACTGACAAGAATTGGTACCAATTGTGCTATTTCCTTGTTCCACATTGGAGTGATCTTTGATCCATCTTCAACATCAGTCAAGGTGCATTTGGTATACGTTTTTCTCTTTCTACCACTCACATATTTCCCTTGGAATGATGGATAGGCCAAGTACTTCTACCAACCCACTCTTCATCGGGCAAGACGACGACATGAACTCCTAGGTCACAACGAGCCACCTCTTTGGTGCACAACGTGCTTTGCATGAAGAGCAACAAGCAATGAGCAAATGCATTGACAGCCTCGCCACCCACTTGCGACTCTCCGAGCAATAAGCTCGATGACCACAATCAAGAGAATGATGCAATAATGGACGAGATTCGTGCTTTGTTGCTCAACCGCTCTTCTTCCACTTCGTCCTCATCAAGACGGAGCCGCTCAAGTCGACACTTCGACTACACCATCTCCGGCTCAAGTACACCGACATCAAACACTCTTCGTCGTGCCGCGCGCCAAGATCGTCAAGCCAACTGCAACCCTCTACACGAAAAAAACTCTCAACAACAACGACATCGTCAAAACCAAGCTACCTTTGTGCAAGCACGAGAATGGCAACGGCAATGCCAACACGAAGAGGAAGAGCGAGCGTGACTACACCAAGAAGGACAAGATGCTGAGGCACAACGTCAAGAGCAACAATTGCGAGAAGCTCAAGCACTTGAGGCGCAACAAGGCCTCTGAGAATCAAGTTGAGATGTAGCCAACCGAGGCCGACAAGCACGTGAGCATCAAGAAGCACTTCGCAAAGAAGTTCAAGAACAAATATACCAAGCTCGCATGCATCGTCAAGCTTGACAAGTTCCTCCACAAGCTCGCCAAGAACATCAAATTCAACAAGAGCAAGAAGACAATGGAAATCCTCCACGGCAAGAGCAAGTTGTGAGAGATGATCCTCCTCGTCAAGGACGTCATCATCCCCGACCCGAACACAATGAAGAGCAACACTACGGCAAGCTAAAGTTCACCATGCCCAAGTTCAATGTAAGCAATGATCCCGAAGATTACCTTTCATGGGCATTGAAGGTCGACAAAATCTTCCATTTGCACAACTATGAAGAAGAGAAGAAGATCGCGATGGCATCCCTTGAGTTCCAAGACTATGTCCTCATTTGGTGGGAACACGTCATTGAGAGCCGAGAGGCAAAAGGTGAACCACCCATCACTACTTGGGCGCAAATGAAGGGTGTCATGAGAGCACGCTTCGTGCCTACCTACTACAACCGCGACCTCTTCAAGAAACTCCAGCTACTCAAGCAAGGAACCATGAGCGTTGAAGAGTACTACAAGGAAATGGAAATTGCAATGATATGAGCTAATGTCACGGAAGATGATGAGCAAACTATGGCACGTTTCTTGAATGGACTCAATCACCCTATCAAGAAGATCGCCGACTTCCAACCATACTCGAACCTCATCGAGCTAGTGCATCAAGCTACAAAAGCGGAACGTCAAGTGCAAGATGACTTCAAGTATGCCAAGTTCTCATCCAAGTCATACGGCTTCTCCAACACCCAAGCTTCAACGACTCCAAGACCTTCTACATCAACCAAGCCTTCTACAAGCAATGTCGACAAGTCAAGTTACAAGAAAACTTCGACAACTCCAAGTCATCCTCCTACAACGAGCAACTTCAAGCCGAGAGCTTCATCATCATCTACCCCAATCGATGAGACCGTCAAGATAAGTTCCTTCAAATGCTTCACATGCGGAGGCCGAGGCCACAAGTCCTTTGAGTGTACCAACAAGCGAACCATGATCCTCAACGACGATGGTACATACGACTCCATGAGTGAAGGAGAAACAGAAGCACTTGAGCATGTCACCATGCACCGGCAAGTGAACGATGAATAGGAACAAGTCTTTTTTGATGAAGATTCAAGTCTCGCTCTCGTTGTCTCCAAGGTCTTAACATTTCAACATCACCAAGGAAAGACCAAAGATGCCACATATTCCATACCAAGGCCGGCATCAATGGAAGGTCCATCAAGGTCATCATTGATGGAGGGAGTTTTCATAACCTAGCAAGTGAAGAACTTTGCTCCAAGCTCCAATTGCTCAAGACGAAGCACCCACATCCCTAGAAAGTTAAATGGCTAAGCGACTCCGGCACTATTCAAGTCGAGCATAGAGTGCAAGTCTCCTTCAAAATCGGATCTTACGAAGACACTTTGGAGTGTGATGTCGTTCCAATGACCGTTTTCCACCTTCTTCTTGGTCGACCATGGAAATTTGATAGAGGTGTCATCCACAATGGCCGAACGAACCACTACATCTTCAAGATGAAAGGAAAGGAGTACGTACTTCGCCCTATGTCTCCAAGCCAAGTGATCGCCGACAAACAAGCCACCCATCATGGAGAGAATAGTTAGAGAGCGAACCACCAAAAAGAGAGTGAGCACCACATGCCCAAATCGAGTGCCTCCACGATGAGCGAAAAGAAGAACCTAGTTCTATTTGCAACCAAAAGTGAGATAAGTGAAGTGTGTGAGAACCCATCTAGTGTCATGCACTATGTCCTTTTGTGCAAGGACGACGCACCAAAAGCTAACACCTCTCACACTCTACCTTTAGTGTTGTCCTCTCTTTTGTAGGAATTCCAAGATGTTTTCCCTGATGAGCTACCTCCAAGACTACCTCCACTACGAGGCATCGAGCACCGCATCGACCTCATCCTCGGAGCACCACTTTCGAACAAACCTCCCTACCGCGTCAACCCCGAAGAAAACAAAGAAATACAAAGGCAAGTAAAACATCTCATAGACCATGGACATGTGTGTGATAGTTTGAGTCCTTATGTTGTTCCGGTCATTCTTGTGCCAAAATGATACGGTAGCTTTCGCATGTGTTCCGATTGTAGACCTATCAATGCTATCACCTTTCGCTATAGGTACCCCATTCCACGCCTTGATGATATGCTAGATGAACTTAGCAGTGCCACTATTTTTTCCAAAATTGATCTTAAAAGTGGTTACTATCAAATCCGCATACAAGAGGGTGTTGAATGGAAAACGGCTTTCAAAACAAAGTTTGGTTTGTATGAGTGGTTAGTCATGCCTATGGGTGGAAGCACCGGGTACTTTCATGTGTCTTATGAATTATGTGTTTTGCCCTTACATTGGTGAGTTTGTTGTGGTCTACTTCGACGATATACTTGTTTATAGCAAATCTCTCAAAGATCATGTCACCATGTTCGAACCGTTTTGCAAACTCTTCGAAAAGAGCGTCTCTATGCTAACATGGAAAAGTGCCTTTTTGCCATTGATAAGCTCGTTTTCTTGGGTTTTGTTGTTTCCTCTAAGGGTGTTCATGTTGATGACTCTAAGATCAATGCTATTAAAACTTGGCCACAACCAACCAACTTACATCAAGTGCATAACTTCCTTGGTTTAGCCGGTTTCCACCGTCGATTTGTGAAGGACGTTAGCACCATTGCTTCACCTTTGCATGCTTTGAGCAAGAAAAATGCGCCTTTTGTTTGGGGACCACCCCAAGATACCGCTTTCAATGAGCTTAAGAATTTGCTTAATCATGCTCCCGTTCTTGATTTACCCAATTTTGACAAACCTTTTGATATTCATTGCGATGCTAGTGGTAATGGCATAGGAGGTGTGTTAACGCAAGAGAAGCGCCCCATAGCTTACTTTAGTGAGAAACTTTCTGGAGCGCAACTCAATTACCCCATCTATGACAAAGAGTTATATGCTTTAGTGCGAGTTTTGCATGAATGGGAACATTATCTTCGCCCTCATGAATTTGTCATTCATACCGATCATGAAACGCTTAAATACCTTAAGGGTCAAACTAAGTTGAACAAGCATCATGCTAAGTGGAGTGAATTAATTGAGTCATTTCCATATATCATCAAGTGCATCAAAGGTAAGGAAAATGTTGTGGCGGAGGCTCTTTCCTGCATATGCATGCTTGTCACTCAACTTGATTTGGATATCATTGGCTTTGAGCACATAAAAGACTTGTATGCACATGATCCTACTTTTGCTATTCCTTATGCCAAGTGTTCGACGCATACTTCTTGGGATCATTATTACATCAAAGATGGATATCTTATGAGATCTAACAAACTTTGCATCCCCGAGTCTTCTCTTCGTTTGTAGCTTTTGCAGGAATCTCATGGAAGAGGACCCATGGGACATTTTGGACGCGACAAGACTTTTGCTACACTCTCCAAGAACTATTATTGGCCCAAGATGTTTCGAGACGTCAACCGCTTCACCAACCGATGCTCTACATGTCGCAAAGCTAAGTCTAAAGCTCAATCCCATGGCCTTTATACGCCTCTCCCAATTCCATATCAACCATGGGAAGATATTAGCATGGATTTTGTACTTGGATTGCCTAGAACTAGAAATGGAAAGGATTCGGTATTTGTCGTTGTGGTCCGATTCTCTAAGATGGCACATTTCATCCATTGCAACAAGATAGACGATGCTTCACATGTTGCCAATCTCTTTTGTAGGGAAATACTTCGTCTACATGGAGTGCCAAAGATGATAGTCTCGGACCGCGACGTCAAGTTCCTAAGCTACTTTTGGAAAACCTTATGCGCCAAGCTCGGAATCAAGCTACTCTTCTCCACGGCTTACCACCCACAAACCGACGGCCAAACGGAGGTGACCAACCGCACACTTGCCGCTCTACTTCGCATGCTAATCAAGAAGAACATCAAGGAGTGGGAGGAGTGTCTACCTATCACCGAGTTCACCTACAACCGCGCAAGACACTCAACTACCGGCAAGTCCCCTTTCGAGGTCATCTACGGATTCAACCCATTGTCCCCATTGGACATTCTTCCTCTACCACTACAAGAGCGCATCAATATGGACGCAAGTGCACGTGTGATCCATCTCAAGAAGGTGCATGAAGATACAAGTCACACCATCGAGCGCCAAGTACAATGACTTGCGACCAAGCTCAACATCAACAAGCACCCCATGGTATTCAACATTAGCGATCTTGTGTGGCTACACCTTCGCAAGCACCGCTTCCCCACCGAATGCAAGTCCAAACTTGTACCACGAGCGGATGGACCCTTCAAGGTGCTTGCATGCTACAACAACACACTTACAAGATCGACCTCCCACGTGACAAGTACAACATGAGCGACATCTTCAATGTCAAGGATCTCTCGCCCTACCATGGTGATGAAGAATTCGATCCGAGGTTGGATCTTTCCCAAGGGAGGGGAGATGATGCAGAGCATCCTAACATCATCCCCATGGACCTACCTATGTCTCCCACGACACCACTTGGACCAATGACAAGGGAACGAGCAAAGGCTATCGAAGATAAGGTGAACTCGCTCATATCCGAACCACCACTTTCTATACATGAGACATGGCTACTACCTCAAGCAGAAACACTATGCGTGATCAGGTACTTGGAGGAGAGCCACGGAGCAGCTACACCCATCGGACAAGGCACGAGGACACCAAGCGCTAAGGCCATGAAGAAGGAAGACCAACGAAGCTACAACCATCGGACGACCAGTCGGGACCGGACATCCGGAGCCTGATACCTCAGTCGAGCCCCAGCGAGCGGATGTCCGGCCCAGACCGGACGACCGGTGTCACAACACCCGAGCCAAAATTAGCAGAAGTCTGAAGTGACCAGACGTCCGACGTCGCCCTCACAGAACAGAAATAGCAGAAGACCGACGACCAACGGACGTCCGGCCGTCCCTGAGCCCCTGGACGGCCGCTACACACCAGACGTCTGGTACCTGTCTGCGCACAGGAGTCGGGCCCGAGGCCCATGTACCCCCTCACTTCGTCCCCATTTGCACTAAGACTATAAATAGACCTCCTACTCCTCCTAGCTAGGGTTAGCGTTGTGATAGTTCATATTAGAGATAGAGCCTTGCTCATCCACATCGGATATACTCCTCGAGAGAGACCGCGGACCCTCTACGGAGAAGATCCCCTTGGATTCAAGACCCCCTTTTGGGTGGCCCCATCAAGACCTCCTTTGGAGAAGAACCGGTTACTGTGTACCGTCCCTTGTTGATTGTGGATCATGTATCTCCCTTTGTGTTCATGGATCTAGCACATGTGTGATCATACTTGTTGGTTTGAGTGTTCTCTTATGTTCCCCTTGTGATTTTCCCCTCGTGTTTCCCCTTGTGTTCATCGTGTTCATTGTGGGATCTGCTCCTTTCGTGAAAGATCGGCCATCTAGGGTTCCACCCTACATCGTATGTTCACCATTGAAAACTACTCCATCTCACGTGATGATCGGACATGGTTTAGTTGATATGGATCACGTGATCATTTAGATGACTAGAGGGATGTCTATCTAAGAGGGAGTTCTTAAGTAATATGATTAATTGAAATTAAATTTATCATGAACTTAGTCCTGATAGTTTTTTGCATATCTATGTTGTTGTAGATCAATGGCCCGTCCTACCGTTCCCTTGAATTTTAATGCGTTCCTAGATAAAGCTAAGTTGAAATATGATGGTAGCAACTACACGTACTGGGTCCGTAACTTGAGGATTATCCTCATTGCTGCACAGAATAATTACGTCCTAGAACCACCGCTAGGTGCAAGACCCGTTGTAGGAGCAACTCCGGACGTTATGAACGTTTGGCAGAGCAAAGCTGATGACTACTCGATACTTCAGCATGCCATGCTTTACGGCTTAGAATCGGGACATCAAAGATGTTTTGAACATCATGGAGCATATGAGATGTTCCAGGAGTTGAAGTTAATATTTCAAGCAAATACCCGAGTTGAGAGATATGAAATCTCCAACAAGTTCTACAGCTGCAAAATGGAGGAGAATACTTCTATCAGTGAACACATACTCAGAATGTCTGGGTACCATAACCACTTGACTTAGCTGGGAGTTAACCTTCCCGATGATAGTGTCATTGACAGAGTTTTTCAATCACTGCCACCAAGCTATAAAGGATTCTTGATGAACTATAATATGCAAGGGATGGAAAAGACAATTCCTGAGCTCTTCACAATGCTAAAGGCTGCGGAGGTAGAAATCAAGAAGGAGCATCAAGTCTTGATGGTTAACAAGACCACTAGTTTCAAGAAAAAGGGCAAAGGGAAGAAGGGGAACTTCAAGAAGAACAGCAAGCCAGTTGCTGCTCAAGGGAAGAAGCCCAAGTCTGGACCTAAGCCTGAAACAGAGTGCTTCTACTACAAAGGGACTAGTCATTAGAAGCGGAACTGCCCCAAGTATTTGGCGGATAATAAGGATGGCAAAGTGAAAGGTATATTTGATATACATGTTATTGATGTGTACTTTACTAATGCTTGTAATAGCACCTAGGTATTTGATACTGGTTCTGTTGCTCATATTTGCAACTCGAAACAGGGGCTATAGATTAAACGAAGATTGGCTAAGGACGAGGTGACAATGCGCGTGGGAAATGGTTCCAAAGTCGATGTGATTGTCGTCGGCACACTACCTCTACATCTACCACCGGGATTAGTTTTAGACCTAAATAATTGTTATTTGGTGACAGCGTTGAGCATGAACATTATATCTGGATCTTGTTTGATGCGAGACAGTTATTCATTTAAATCAGAGAATAATGGTTGTTCTATTTATATGAGTAATATCTTTTATGGTCATTGTCGGTGTCAAAACCGGCGGATCTCGGGTAGGGGGCTCCAAACTGTGCGTCTAAGGTTGATGGTAACAGGAGACATGGGACACGAAGTTTTACCCAGGTCCGGGCCCTCTTGGTGGAGGTAATACCCTACGTCCTGCTTGATTGATATTGATGAGTATGGGGGTTAGAAGAGTTGATCTACCACGAGATCGTAATGGCTAAAACTCTAGAAGTCTAGCATGTATGATTATGATTGCCTCTACAGACTAAACCCTCCGGTTTATATAGACATTGGAGGGGACTAGGTTTGTACAAAGTCGGTTACAGAGAAAGGAATCTTCATATCCGAACGCCAGGCTTTCCATCCACACCAAGGAAAGACCCATCAGGACACGGGAGAGAGTCTTCTGTCTTGTATCTTCATAGCCCATTAGTCCGGCCCATGTCACACAGGCCGGACGCCCGAGGACCCCTTAATCCAGGACTCCCTTAGTAGCCCCTGAACCAGGCTTCAATGACGAGGTGTCCGGCGCGCAGATTGTCTTCGGCATTGCAAGATGGGTTTCTCCTCCGAATACTCCAAAACAGCTCTCGAACAGAGAACGTGTCCGGCTCTGTAAAACAAACACCACAAATATCTGTAGAGAGTATAATATTTTATGAGTCCAATCCACTGACAACTTTTGTAGCGTGACATCATGTCATAGCCCGGTCATTATTTCGAACCGTTTTTAGCCTCCCGCTCCCTGTTTCAAGATGCGGTTTTATTGGCACGTCTTGTCAAAGCAAAGATTGTGTCCCGTTATTGCGGGATTCTCATCAATATGAGCATGGGTAATCCAACCGCGCCGCCTGCACGACCCTTGGGGAATAGGCGAGTGTTAAGGAGAGTGGGGAGGCGCTTGATATTCACTGCCTTTGTAAAGGGATAAGGATTCACCTCTTTCACCCATGCCCTCTTTCTCTCTAACCATCCATTCTCGAGCTCCAGCGCCCAAGCTTCCATCCTTTCCGCCTCCAAGAAGCACTCCATCCATGTCCGGATCTGGAGCGCAAGGCAAGTGGATGGTTTCCTCCATCAAGGCGAAGGACATCACCAGGCTCCGGGAGGTCGGGTACCTAGCCAAGGAAATCTCCCACCGGCTTCCGGCCAAGGGACAGATCGTCCCCACCCAAGAGCCCCATGAGAGGGTCATGTTCATCCCCCACTTTGTCCGCGGGTTGGGATTTCCTCTCCACCCATTCGTCCGCGGGCTCATGTTCTACTACGGGCTGGATTTCCACGATCTAGCCCCCAACTCCTTCCTCAATATCTCGGCATTTATTATCGTGTGCGAGGCCTTCCTCCGTATCCCACCCCACTTCGGACTGTGGTTGAAGATCTTCAACGTGAAGCCAAAGGTGGTGGATGGCAAACATGCAGAGTGCGGAGGCACCATGGTGAGCAAGCTGCCCAATGTCACATGGCCCAAAGGTACCTTCGTGGAGACCGTCAAGGGGTGGCAACAGCAGTGATTCTATGTCACAGAGCCTCGTGACGCCACCTGGGCTGCGGCTCCCGAATTCCACTCCGGCGCCCCGATGCGGCTGACCTCCTCGCTAGAGAAGAGCCTGGACTGGTCTTCGTCGGACGAGCTGACACTCCAGACGCGCATCAAGCGCATGGTGGACAAGAATTTCAAGCTTGTCAATGTGATCCAGGTGATGCTCGCTCGCCGGATCCTGCCATGCGAAAGCCGGACTTACCACTTATGGGCGTTCGATCCGGCTAAGCACCACACCTTGCAACAGTTCTTCGGCTCTACGCACGAAGACATCTGGAAGGTGATCTTCAAGGCCAACGGGACATGGTCGACGACGACCGAGGACTGCGGACACGACCTGGCCCATCCCGCTAGTGTGGTAAGTTTTCCGTATTTCAAGTTGTACCCTTTACTTGCATACTCAAGGAAGATGTCTAAGCTTACCTATTTGTTTTTTCAGGGATGGACAAAGAAGGCGGAGCAGATTTATTGTCCGGCTCTGCTGGCCGAAGAACCAGCTATCCTTCTTCTGACGAAGATGCTGGTTCCGGTGCCCTATCAAGCGCCGGAGAAGAAGGCCAAGGGGACCAGGGTGGTCTCCGCCATAAGGGCACTTCGGACGTGACGTCCGAAGACGCCAACACCCACTCCCCTCCCGCCACCGACGACGAGGAAGAGGAGGAAAGCAATTCTCCCCCTGAGGGGGGAGGAATAAAAGGGCAGCCTCCACACATTTGGAGGCAGAGGCGTCCAAGAAGGGGAAGGCCTCTGCCGCGGACAACTCCGCGTGGCAGGTTGATAGCAGCTCTGAGTGGCGCCCCAGGGATAAGCCCCTGGCCGAATCATAAGTACTCGAAGATGCACACAAATACCCAACCTCTTTACTTTGTAATTTTAACATGTTAAATCATGCACTTGCAGTCTGGCTCGTTCCGACCTCGAGCGACCCTCATCTTCAGGAAATTCGCTGGATCCAAAGGTGATGGACAGCGGGTCCCTTCTGGCGGCCTCCTCTCCCAAGGCTACGGAGGACACTGAAGTGCTGTCCTGAAGGACCCTCCTAGCTTAGGGAGAGGCATAGGAGGCCGTCACGGTGGCGCCAGAGGATGATACCTCGGCCACCAAACACATGGGGGAGCAGATCCCCATGGAGACTGGCGATGGGGGCAATATCCAATTTGGCCCCCAGCCAAATACGATCCCGGAGACCTATACGTCTCCGGAATCCGGCAAGCAGCCTCCTTCGAAAGAAGGAGGTGCACCGATTCCACCGGTGCCCTTTGTACGTCCATCCAGAGGCACCAGATACTCTACTAGAAGCGCTGCGAAGTGCTTCCATTGTTGAGGAATACCATACCCTCATGTGTATGGTGGTTGAGAGGATTTTGTCTGCAAAGAGCGGACTGACCGAAGCCTGCACAAGCCTTCTAACAGGCTTTGAGGTAAGCGATGCAATTGTATAAAAAGAATGTCATAGTATAGACAGTAGCCCCTGAGACTTTGTCCGGTGTTCGGAAAGAAAAGCCGGACAGAGGATCAAGTAATTTTCGCAGGAGACTAACTAAATATGTCTTATGTGAATAAGCAGGCGTCGTTGCTGGCCGCAACCTCTCATGCTGCTGAGGTCTTCAGACTAAAGCAGAGTCTGGAGCGGGCCGAGGAAGAGCTCGGCCGTGTAAAAAAGCAGCTAGAAGACAAGCAAGGTATGCAATGACCTTGTGTATATCCAGAAAGGATGAATGATTTGTGTTGACCATAGTGCCATGATATTTATTAGGGGTGGTGACCAAGGTGGAGGCCCTCGAGAAGGCACTGGCCGAGGCCGAGGAGAGAGCAGCAAAGGAACAAGCCGCCTGTGAAAAGCATGAGGCCAGGGTCGGTGAGGTCCAGTAGGAGCTCCAGGACACCGTGAAGAAATACAAGTCCTTGGAGCTCCACGTTGCGAATCAAGATTCTGAACTCACCAAGGCCCGCCAAAGCGCACAACATGCCCGGGTCGAAGCCCAAGGCGCCCTCCAGGAGATCCAAGAGGCCAGAAAAATCGTGGCGGGTAAGGCCTTCACTATGCAGAGCAAATATGTGAAGAAGAGGTATTTCTTACTAACCCGGATTTGGAGTTCTCCAGGAGCGTTTGCGTATTTACCATGCAGTGTTGCCGATGCTGCGGAGTTCTTCCGAGCCGAAGAGGGGAGCTCGACGGAGAAGCTATTCTGGTCGCAATACCTTGCGCCAGAACATCCCGTGCCCTTAGCGGTCAGCTAAAACAGTTGGTCGAACTGCATAGGGTGGCCGAACTAGCCATGAAGGATTTAATAATCCGGCTATGGCCTACCGAAGTCATACCCAACAGCTACTTCAGACTCGTGAAGCGGCTGGTCAATGGCTGCCCCCGGCTTGACATCATCAAGCAGTCGGTCTGCATCGAAGGGATCCCACAAGGAGCACCGCACGCCGGAGTGGTATTTTGATGATATCCTCAAGGGATCCCGCATTGTAGAGGGCCAGTGTTCAAAAGAGATTATCTTTGAATAAGTACCTTCATGTTATCCCGCCCTGTATGATGAAAACAAGACTGATATGTAATATAATGCTTGTTGTTTTATTTTGGAATTTTACCTCCTGTGCGGCCGTTTTTATTAAATATGAGAGTTGTCCAGTCATCGGTTTCAGCCCCCACATAGGTAGTACGGGGGTGTTCGGGATGGAATATGAACACTCTTGATCCAAGAAATTGGTCCTTGATTGAGGTGTTTAGTGCAATGAACCAGGAAATTAGACTATGTGGCTTTATCACCCTCACTTAGCCATAGGAGTTTGACAATAGAAATGTAGGCGCAGCCCCTAGTGTCTGTTAGTCCGGACTAGGGTGTTGTAGACACCTGATCGGGTGAACGCCGATCCGTCACATAGTGCGGAAAAAATCGCAAGAGATTTTATCCTCCGAAGACATGACCGGCTCAAGCCGCATCATGACAGTCAGTTTTCGGCTTTCTCTACTGAGGTGCTCATCCGGATAAACCAAGACACAATCGCAGTAGTTCTCCCTTTACTACGCTAGCCGATTGAGCGGAACATAAGGTAGTAAGCACAGGAGCCGGACGACCCAACTATTGACCAAAGACAAGATTCGGAGCCGATGCATATAATGCTAAATTCGGGGGCTGAACTATACTGTAAAAGTGTTCGGACTTGTTGCCATAGTATGGGGCGCAATAAAGCCCCTGGCGAATTATGGTGTACCAAAGTGTACAGATGCAAATAGGAATAGCAAAATAAAAATGAAGTAGTAAGCTAGTGCCACATAAGTTGGGCCGCAAACTGTTTCCATTATAATTTTGATTAATACGTCAAAGCGTATTTGTACAAATAGTGTGATAAGCAACAATGGCTATTTAACATGCCAAGACCAAGGGGGAGCTGCGTACGGGTCCTGAAAATAGGTAGAATGATCACTAAGAAGAGCATCTAGAGATTCTCCCATACGTTTGTGCTACTTGCCACCTTGGTATATCCGTCCTTCGAAAGGACCGATTATCAGGCCGACGAGAGGGGCTTGTGGAAAAGAAAACCTGAAAGGGGTAAAAAGTAAGAGTATGTGTGTCCTGGGAAGGTCGAGCCGAATTGTGGACCACACTCTGGTTATGCCTCTGTCTCTGCCCATGGTATTTTTAGTGCGTAGTTATGTATGCGCGGTACGTATGCCGCCACTTGGTCAGGGCTAAGACGGAGGTCGAATTGCTAGTCTAACTTCTGATGAGCCGTACTGTCATGCTGCAGAGTATTCTGGACTCATTTGAAAGTGTCCGGGAGCTTGGCCGCTGAATTAAAGTTCTGCCTTAAAAGGCCGCTCTGTACTTCCGCTGCCAGGGTCGCGGCGTGTTCCTCAGTACGGAGGGAGCGCTCTGTGTTTCCATTGACTATTATGACACTGCGTGGTCCGGGCATCTTGAGCTTGAGATAAGCATAGTGTGGCACCGCATTGAATCGAGCGAACGCGGTTCGTCTGAGCAGTGCATGATAGCCGCTGCGGAAGGGGACGATATCGAAGATTAACTCTTCGCTTCAGAAGTTGTCCAGAGATCCGAGGATGACCTCCAATGTGATTGATCCCAAGCAATGGGCCTCTACACCTGGTATAACTCCTTTAAAGGTAGTTTTGGTGGGCTTGATCCTTGATGGATCGATGCCCATTTTGCGAACTGTATCCTGATAGAGCAAGTTGAGGCTGCTGCCACCGTCCATGAGGACTCGTGTAAGGTGGAATCCATCAATTATTGGGTCAAGAACTAGTGCAGCTGAACCGCCATGGCGGATACTGGTCGGATGGTCCCTACGATCAAAGGTGATCAGGCATGACGACCATGGGTTGAATTTTGAGGCGACTGGCTCTATCGTATAGATGTCCGTGAGTGCGCGCTTGCGCTGCCTCTTAGGGATATGGGTAGCGTATAGACCTGAGGGGGAAACTTCTTCTGTCCGCCCGTGTTCGATGGACAGGGCTCCTCGTCGTCATTCTCGCTTTGCGCCCCCTTCTCCTTGTCTTCGGCATTTAACTTGCCGGCCTGTTTGAAGATCCAACAGCCCCAGTGGGTATGATTGGCTGGTTTACTAGGGGTGCCATGGATCTGACATGGACGATTGAGTATGCGGTCTAGGTTGGAAGGGCACTGATTATTCATTTTATATGCTTCTTCCGCTGACCAGACTTGGAGCCACTGAATCCGGCGTTGACCGCAGTGTCATCAGTATTGTCACCATTGTTTCGACGCTTGTGCCTATTGCGTCGGGGCTTGTCGTTGCTATTTCTGGCTTCCGAGGTGCCAAGTTCGCTTGCATTGTTATTGTTGTGGGCTAGCCAGCTATCTTCACCCGTGCAAAAGCAGGTCATGGGCTACGTGAGAGCCGCCATGGACTTTGGCTTTTCTTGGCCGAGGTGTCGGGTGAGCCATTCATCGCGGATGCTGTGTTTGAAGGCCGCTAGGGCTTCAGCATACGGACAGTCAATGATTTGGTTCTTTTTAGTTAAGAACCTAGTCCATAATTTCTTTGCTGACTCTCCGGGCTGTTGGACTATGTGACTTAAGTCATCGACATCCGGAGGTCTGACGTATGTGCCTTGGAAGTTGTCACGGAAGGCGTCTTCTAGGTCTTCCCAGCTGCCAATAGAGTTTTTAGGCAGGCTGTTCAGCTAGTGCCGGGCTGGTCCCTTGAGTTTTAGGGGGAGGTATTTGATGGCATGAAGATCATCACTGCGGGCCATGTGAATATGGAGAATAAAGTCTTCAATCCATACCGCGGGATCTGTGGTTCCATCATATGATTCGATATTCACGGGTTTGAACCCTTCTGGGAATTCATGTTCCATTACTTCATCAGTGAACCAGAGGGGGTGTGCGGCGCCTCTATCTTGAGCCAGATCGTGATGTAGTTCGGATGGAGTTCGTCTGTGGTTTTCGGCCCGGATGTGATTGTGCTTGCCATGTTCGGCTTGATAGCCGTTGTCCCGCATCGGGGCACGCCCTCGTGATCTGTAGATCGATCTGGCCGGACCTACTTTATTCTTCAGGTCCAACCGCAGGTCATACGTGTATCCCCGAGCTGATTTATCTCTATCTTTACGGCGAGGTAGGACGGGATGGTGTTAGGCTTGAGTTGCCGTTTTGTCCTGGCCATGTGGCGGTCGAACAGCCGCATTACGCGCTGATGGTACGTGCTCAAGTGCCTTGTCATCGAATTGACGTAGTAGTTTACGCTTCGGGTAACTTTTGGTTGGGCGCTCGAGCTCGTATTCCTCTGCTGCTAGGACATCAGTCCATCTATCGTTGAGCAGATCTTGATCAGCTTGAAGCTGCTGCTACTTCTTTTTCAGGCTCCTTGTACTGGCTATTAGCCATTGCTTAAAGCGCTCCTGCTAGAGAGGTTCCTCGGGCACGATAAAGTTTTCATCGCCGAGGCTTACCTCATCCTTGGAGGGTGGAAGGTAATTACTATCCTCCGAGTCTTCGTTCGCAGCCTGTTCATCAGGGCTAACTTGCCCATCCTCCCGATTGTCTTGTTCAGAGTTTTGCTTGACGGGGTTTTCTTGGTCTTCGGCATCATCCGGAGTGTTGTTGTCTCTTGTGCTGGTATTGTTGTCTTTATTGCGGCGTGATTTAGAGCGGCGCCATCTGCGCTTTTGTTGTATCTCGGGAGGTTTATCCTCTACTAGATTTTTCTCATTATCGATGTCACCCTTCTTGGGTGTATCCACCATGTACACGTCATATGAAGAGGTGGCCGCCCAGCATCCGGTAAATGGCGGGTTTTTGGCTTGCTCCTCTCCGGCATCATCGTCCACACCGTCGATGTCTTCGGAGCCGTAATCGAGCATGTCAGTTAAGTCCTCAACTATGGCGATGAAGTGGGTGGTGGGTGGGACGTAAAGTTCCCCGCTCTCAGCCCCTAGTCTGGGCTGGGCGTAGTTCGGACGTTGCTCCTCTGTAATCACAAGGGATCGCATCAAGTCTAGAGCCTCGCTTAAAGGCGAGGTTTGTTGAGGGAGAAAAGAATCCGTGGAGTATGGCAGGAAGGGAATTCCTCGGCCGAGCTCACACGACGCTGACTCCGAGAGTTCGGAGCCAGTATCCGGGGAAGGATTCGGCTTTGTGATGGTTGCCGGCAACACTGCTTCCTCCGGCTCTCCCGTACTGGGCCTAGTGGCCACACATAGTCTGGCGGGTTTAGAAATATTGTCTTCGGTCCTAGCGAGGCGCTCCGGCTCTAAGGCCAGAGCAGAAGTTGGGGTCGTGAATCCTGGGAAGATCAAGTCTCCTCGGATATCAGCGACATAATCCAGATTTCCAAAACTAATCCGGTGTCCTGGGGCGTAGCTGTCGATCTGCTCTAGATGGCCAAGCGAGTTGGCATGTAGTGCGAAGCTGCCGAATATGAAGATCTGGCCGGGGAGAAAAACCTCCCCTAGGGTCGTATCGTTGTAGATGATGGATGGAGCCATCGAACCTTTCGGCGGCGACACAGCGGAACTCTCAATGAAAGCACCAATGTTGGTGTCAAAACTGGCGGATCTCGGGTAGGGGGTCCCGAACTATGCGTCTAAGGTTGATGGTAACAAGAGACAGGGGACACGAAGTTTTACCCAGATTCGGGCCCTCTTTATGGAGGTAATACCCTACGTCCTTCTTGATTGATATTGATGAGTATGGGGGTTACAAGAGTTGATCTACCATGAGATCGTAATGGCTAAAACCCTAGAAGTCTAGCCTGTATGATTATGATTGCCTCTACGGACTAAACCCTCCGGTTTATATAGACACTGGGGTGGACTAGGTTTGTACAAAGTCGGTTACAGAGAAAGGAATCTTCATATCCGAATGCCAGGCTTGCCATCTACGCCAAGGAGAGTCACATCCAGACATGGGAGAGAGTCTTCTGTCTTGTATCTTCATAGCCCATTAGTCCAGCCCATGTCACACAGGCCGGACGCCCGAGGACCCCTTAATCCAGGACTCCCTCAGTCATGCACCCTTGATGAGTGTTCTATTTTTGTTGAATCTCGATTGTAGTGATACACATATTCATAATATTGAAGCCAAAAGATGCAAAGTTAATAATGATAGTGCAACTTATTTGTGGCACTTCCATTTAGGTCATATTGGTGTAAAGCTCATGAAGAAACTCCATGTTGATGGACTTTTGGAATCACTTGATGCTTGCGAACCACGCCTCATGGGCAAGATGACTAAGACTCCGTTCTCCAAAACAATGGAGCGAGCCACTGACTTATTGGAAATAGTACATACTAATGTATGCGGTCCAATGAGTGTTGAGGCTCGCGGCGGGTATTGTTATTTTCTAACCTTCACAGATGATTTGAGCATATATGGGTATATCTACTTAATGAAACATAAGTCTGAAACATTTGAAAAGTTCAAAGAATTTCAGAGTGAAGTGGAAAATCATCGTAACAAGAAAATAAAGTTTCTACGATCTGATCGTGGAGGTGAATATTTGAGTTATGATTTTGGTCTTCATTTGTAACAATGTGGAATAATTTCTCAACTCACGCCACCTGGAACACCACAGCATAATGGTGTGTCCAAACGTCGTAACCGTACTTTATTAGATATATATGGTGCGATATATGATGTCTCTTACCGATTTACCGCTATCGTTTTGGGGTTATGCTTTAGAGACGGCTGCATTCACGTTAAATAGGGGACCATCTAAATCCGTTGAGACGACACCAGAAAGGTTTCGGGACGTTTCGGATATTCGTCGGGGAACCAGGGGATTGCCGGACCCCCCGGGAAGTTATGGGCCTTAATGGGCCATAAGGGAGTCCGAATTGGACAAGGGAGAGGGGGCGCGACCCCCTCTTTCCTCTCCCTCTCCTTCCCTCCTTTCCCCCCTTGGAATAGGAAAGGGAGTCCAACTAGGATTGGGAATCCTAGTTGGACTCCCCCTTGGCACGCCCCCTCGTGGCCGCCAACCTCCTCCCTCTCCTCCTTTATATACGGGGCGGTGGGCACCCCAAAGACACATCAATTGTCCCTTAGCCGTGTGCGGTGCCCCCTCCACGGTGTACCACCTCGATCATATTGTCGTAGTGCTTAGGCAAAGCCCTGTGCGGATCACATCACCAACACCGTCGCCACGCCATCGTGCTAACGGAACTCTCCCTCGACCCTCTACTGGATCAAGAGCTCGAGGGACGTCATTGTGCTGAACGTGTGCTGAACACGGAGGTGCCATACGTTTGGTACTTGGATTGATTGGATCGTGAAGACGTTCGACTACATCAACCGCGTTAGCATAACGCTTCCGCTTTCGGTCTATGAGGGTACATAGACACACTCTCCCCCTCTCGTTGCTATGCATCTCCTAGATAGATCTTGCATGATCGTAGGAATTTTTTTGAAATTGCATGCTATGTTCCCCAACACTTATGACATCATTGGTCCTTCTTATAAAACCTTTATCGCAACACTGGATTCTGCAAGACCCTTACCACGGGACTGGCAGGAGGCAAAGTCAAACCCAAAGTGGAGGGCAGCTATGATAGAGGAGATGACAACACTTGACAAGAACAATACTTGGGTACTCACTACTCTACCTCCTAATAAAAGAGTTGTTGGTTGTAAGTGGGTATTTACCTTGAAACAAAATTCAGAGGGACAGGTAGAAAGGTATAAAGCCAGATTAGTGGCTAAGGGGTATAGTCAAACTTATGGAGTCGATTATGATGAAACCTTTGCACTAGTGGAGAAAATGAACACCATTAGATCTCTCATATATATAGCTGCAAATAATAAGTGGAAATTATTTCAAACGGATGTTAAAAATGCTTTTCTTCATGGGGATCTGCATGAAGAGGTTTATCTGGAGATTCCCCTAGGGTTTGGTACACAAGAGACAGAGGGAAAATTGTTTAGGCTGGAAAAATCTCTATATGGTTTGAAACAGTCACCTAGAGCATGGTTTGGAGGATTTAGAAATGAGATTTGTTCTATGGGATTTAAACAAAGCAATGCTGATCATACCCTATTTTACAAGCACAATCATGATAGAGTTACTGTGCTTATTTTATATGTTAATGACATAGTCATTACATCGAATGATGATGGTGAGATCTCTTGGTTGAAGAAGGCACTCGCAAAATCATTTGAAGTTAAAAACCTGGGCTATCTTCACTATTTCCTTGGGGTCGAAGTAGCATATGGTGTACAAGGTATTTATCTCTCACAAAGGAAATATGTGATAGATTTACTCAATGAAACTGGAATGTTAAATTGTAAACCAGAAGCCACACCAATTGAATTTAATCATCGCATAATTGCCGACTCTGGGGATTCTGTGGATAAACAACAGTATCAACGATTGGTTGGGCGACTTATATACTTATCACACACTAGACCAGATATTGCATATGCCGTAAGTGTGGTGAGTAGATATATGCATGACCCACGGTCTATTCATATGGATGCAGTAAACAGAATCCTTAGATATCTTAAGGGTTGTCCTGGAAAAGGAGTACTGTTTTCTGCTCATGGACATCCGAATATTGAGGGATATACCGATGCTGATTGGGCTGGGTGTTTAGATGACAGAAGGTCTACATCAGGTTATTTTATGTCTGTTGGTGGCAATCTAGTTAGTTGGAGGAGCAAGAAGCAGAGTGTAGTTTCAAGATCTACGGCTAAGGCTGAGTTTAGAGCAATGGCATCTGGGTTATGCGAGTTAATGTGGTTAAAAATGCTACTAACAGAACTTCATCTGCTTGGTGGTGTACCCCTCCAACTATATTGTGACAATCAAGCTGCAGTTAATATTGTCCACAATCTAGTTCACCATGATAGAACTAAGCACGTAGAAATAGATATACATTTCATCAAAGAAAAACTAGATGTGGGGATTCTCCAAGTTACTTATGTTAAGTCTGTAAATCAGTTAGCAGATGTATTGACAAAGGGGTTGAATGTTGTATATTTTGCTAAGAATTGTATGTCACACCCTAGCTAGTTCAAGCATTAGAGTGTGCATCATGTTTAAATTCCCTTAAATTTGAAATGGGGAAGACAGAAACCCCAGCACCCCCCTGGAAACAACTGGGGTTTACTAAAATTATTTTCAATGAACCCAAAATGCCCTTCACAAAATGTTCACCATTTCTGGATTGGGCTAAAACCCCTGGCAAAAATGGTGCACTCTTTTCTAGGACATTCTAGATTCTCTGAATTAAATCATAAGTATTTGAATTTGGGCATTTTAATGCTATAAAATAATTTAAATGCTCAAATAATTCTGGAAATAAGTGTGGGCTGTTGGGAATAATCTAAGTAGAGCCCCTAATTATTTTTAGGATTTTTAAAGATGTCTATGTATTTTTAATAAAGCCCAACAGTTGCAGAAAAATAGAAAAAGAAAACAAATCAGAAAAAGCAGAGAGAGAGAAACTTACCAGGCGCAGCCCACCAGCCCACCTGGCTCGGCCCAGCCGACTGGCGCTTGCCAGTCGTCCCCCTCCTCTCGCCAGGAGGACGAGGAGTGCGTGGCCGGCGCCCGCGGCCACACGCCGGCCACCTCCTGCTTCCGCCGACGCCCTGGAGGCGTCTACGAGTGCCACGACGACCCCCACGTCTCCCCCTCTTTCTTCCCACTCTCCCCGTGGCCTCTCTCCCTCTCTGGCTCTCTCTCCATCCTCCTACCGAGCACAGCCGTCGCCGCCGACAAGCTTCACCGCAGCCACCGATGTCCATTCGCTGCCCCGACATGCCAGGAAGCTCCGCCGTCGTCGACTACATCAAATAGGCCGAGCCCCGTGCGCTCGCTCGCCCCGAAGACGCTGCACCGAGCTCGTTCTCAACTCCGGCCACCGGAGATCCCCTTCGCCGCCCCGCTCGCTCCAGCCCTTCCCCGAGCTCGCCGTTCGCTCCCCTGCAACCACTATGAGCTCCGCCATCGTTTCCCCCTCTCCCCGCGCTCGTCCGCGTCCTCTAACCCTCTCTGCCATCGAAGCCGAAGCTCGCCGCCGCCACCGCACGTCGCCGTCGTGGCCATAGCCACGTTGGGACGCCACCGAGCACGCCTTCGTCCTCCACGCACTCCCAGGAGCCTAACGCACCACTCCCCGCGCCACATCGTGCCCCGTAGCCTCGGTTTCATCCTCACCCGAACTCCGGCGACCGCCAAGGTCGTCGCCGGCGTCGTTCCCGGCCTCCCCAAGCCCCACTTCCTCCACCAAATGACGCGGCTTGCTCCCCGCGTCACGTAGCTGCTCTCCGCCGTCGATTTGGTCGCCGGAGACGCAAACCCGAGCCCCTCCGCCGCGCCTGACATCGCCGGCGTCAAGCCGCCGGCGAGTTGACCCTGTTTGACCCCCGTATGGGCCCAGGTAGACCCCCCCTGAGTCTATGATAGGTGGGGCCGGTCTGCTAATTAGTTTAGGATTAGTTTTAACTAAATTTAATTAGTTTAGTCACTGACATGTGGGCCCATGCCCCACTGACAGCTAATTAGTGTTAATTTAATTTTGTTAATTAGTTGTGACACTGACAGAGAGGGCCCACCAGTCAGGTTTGACCTGGCCGACCCAGTTGACCCGCTGACGTCACACCTATGTCATGCTGACGCATTAATTCAATTACTGGATTTATTCTTTAATAGGAAATTCCAGAAAATAGTCAAAACTTCTAAAAATCATAGAAAATCAACCATAGCTCCAAATGCAAAGATTTATATATGAAAAATGATCAGAAAAATTCAATCTATCCATCTGTAATGGTTTCATGCATGACAAAACAAGTTAACCTTGCTGTTTAAGCAGAATAAGGTAATGCTCTAATAAGGCCATGTTTAATTAGCTAATATTTGAATCTTTGATTCAAATGAGTTCCTCCCCTCCTGTTTTAGCTTGCATTAGGCCAAGACACTTTCATCTTGCCATGTCATAGCATGCATCATATTGCTGCATATTGCCATGTGTTGATTATGTTCGGTGTGATTTTCGTGGTAGGTTCTGCCTCCGAGGATAACCCCGAGTATCCATCTGAAGGGCAGTGCCCTACTACCACTACATCAGGCAAGCAACCCATTGATCATTCCGATACAAACCCATGTTCTCGCTTCTGCTCTTGTTTACTGCATTAAGACAACGCAATTCAAACTGCTGTGTGCTACGGTAGTTGAACCCTTATCCTCTGCATGACCTGTCATTGCCACAGTAACAAGATGAAACCCACTAGCATGTGTAGGAGTTGATTGAGCCATGTATGTGATTCCTACCTTGCTATGCCTGCTATGCTTAGAGTTGTGTCAGGTCTGGCTCATCTGGGTGATGGGCTAGAGTGATATGATTATGTCGGTAATGTGAGGGATGTGTTGAACATGTTTTGGTAAAGGTATCGATGAGAGGCCATGTAGGAGTACATGGTGGGTTGTTTCATTGAGGCCGTCCATAAGAACTGAGATCTATATGTGTGATTTAAGATGTAGTTACTACCGTACATTGGGCCCGAAACCAGTGGACCCTCTCGGCTTCTTAATCACCCTAGTACTCTGTCCAGGAGTTGCAAATAGTTTCTGGTGTTTGTAGGTTATGTGTTGGCGGCCGTGCGTAGCGCTGACCCTAGGGGTGGGCTATGTTGCGGTAGATACACCATGGCCGGGTATGCCGGGCGCCCGTTTGGCGTCTCGGGACCCTGTTCACATCGTTCGGGGCCGTATGTGGAAACCTCGACCGGATTCCCTGCGGATGGAACCTGGATAGGCGATAAACCTGGACTAGAGACTTAAGTGTTTAGGTAGGCCGTGGCCGACACCCTCGCTGGCTTCCGCTTGAAGGTTGCCGAGTACATGTCATGTAAACGGCGGTAAGTGGTGATAGCGTGTATGAAGAAGTACACCCCTGCAGGGTATAAAACTATTTGAATAGCCGCATCCGCAGTAAAGGACTACTTGGTTGCATATACAGTTCATAGACAAGTTAATGGATACTACTAAAAGACTCAAGATAAGTGTGAGTACCGAGGATGGGCCTCTCGTAGGATGACGAGGGAGGATCCCCGGTGGAGTATTGTGTTGGTGAGTAGTGGACTCATGTGCGAAAACTATTTTACTAGTGGAGTTCCGTAGGATAGCTTAGCCAAGAGTCAAAGCTGGCTTGCTGCAATAACCCCACCACCTTCTTGAGAATGAGCATGTATAGTAGGTTCTGTTGTAAGACTTGCTGAGTACCTTTGTACTCATGTTTGCTTAATTACTATTTTCAGACGACAACACCGCCCCCTCCGATGGGTTCTACGTAGACCTTGACGTAGACGTGTGACTAGCCACCCAGGTGGTGATCCTGGCCATGGAGGGCCCTATGTAGATAATCAGGCTTCGAGAAGCCTTCTTTCTTTCTAGTGTCTGTACTCAGACTAGTTGCTTCCGCTTGTGCTTGTATGATTGTATGACTTGAGTGTCGGGTCATGTGACCCCTATATGTATGAACATGTTATGTATGGCTCTCTGGAGCCTTTAAATAAAGTACTTGAGTTGTAGAGTTTTGTTGTGATGCCATGTTGTATGTACTCATATCGGACATATTGTGTGTATGATTGAAATGCTTGGTATGAGTGGGATCCGACAATCTAGTTGTTTATCCTTGGCAGCCTTTCTTATGGGGAAATGTAGTCTAGTGTTCCTCGAGCCATAGTAGTCCGCTACAGCCCGGTTCACCGGAGTCCTGCTAGCCCAGCACTACTGCTCAGGACACTTGACTAGCCGGCATGTGTTTCACATCGTTCCTATGTCTGCCCCATCGGGGAAATGTCATGCGGTGACATCCGGAGTCCTGTTAGCCTAGTGCTACAGCCCGGAATCACTCGCTGATGACCGACATGCTCGATGTGATTCATGTATGCCTGTCTCCATAGGTCTGTGCCGCTTTGGGTTCACGACTAGCCATGTCGGCCCGGGTTCTCTGTCATATGGATGCTAGCGACACTATCATATACGTGAGCCAAAAGACGCAAATGGTCCCGGGCCATGGTAAGGCGACACCCGTGGGATACCATGCGTGAGGCCGCAATGTGATATGAGGTGTTACCGGCTAGATCGGTGTGACTTGGAATCAGGGTCCTGACACTGTAGTAAGATGGGGCTTATTGATATCTTTGCCCCATCTTGAGGGGGAGTGTTGGTAGGACTTACTTGTAATTATGGGACTATAGAGGGTGAAAACTGTAAAAGCACCTGTATATACATCTTGCATCTGGGAATGAATCAGATAGAGTTCTTCACAGAAATCTTCTCCTCCTCTCTCTCGTGACCTTCCTCTCACTCAAGCCTCACCCAGGATCTGCAACATGGCATCAGGCACACACGGACACGGGCATATAAACCCGTTAGCAACTACTTGCACTTGCATGTTTTAAAAAATGATTCAACACTGTGTGTCATATGAGCACGGCAAAAATTGCATGATTTTTATTTGCAAGAAATGGACAAAAATTGGCATAGTAACAATGTATTCAGAAATTTGTCGCTCTTGTACAGTTCACGAACAATTATTTTGTGATAGATTTTCTTACTCCCTCGGTTTCTTTTTAGTCTGCATATAAGATTTGGTCAAAGTCAAGCGATGCAAAGTTTGACCAAATATATATCAAAATATATCAACATCTACAATAATAAACCTATATGCTATGAAAATTGATATCATGATGCATATAGTAATACTGATTTCATATTATGAATGTTGATATTTTGTTCTATAAAATTAGTCAAAGTTTATGAAGTTTGACTTTGACCAAATCTTATATGCAGACTAAAAAGAAACGGAGGGAGTACTAAGCATAGCCTCATAAATTGCATGATGTATTGTGTATTCTGCTGGTCAGAGTTCTAGCTATTTAAAACAAGGGTTGTTGTAGATATTATTTTAGTATTGAAAGCAAATCATGGCATCAGGCACACACAAACACACAGACTTTTATGAGTGAATTACAAAAAACCATCACATTTTAAGTCCACGGCTGGATTTGATACCACATTCCTTGTCCGTCCCAAAATCTACCAATTTTCTCAATAAACTCTTATGACATGTTTGGACAGATTTAAACCGATTTTGACAGAAAAGTCCCACCTGTAAGTGATGACGTGGCATAAACGGTCAACACCGTTTGTTCACCGTCAACCCATCTCTCGCACGCCGCTCCTCCCCCCACCGGACCGTGCAGCCACCAAGAGACGCATGCGCGCTCGACGGCACCGCGCCCCTGCCTCCCGCCGGTCTCCGGCGACGCCACCGGAGAGTGCCGCTCCGCCGGACCTCCACACCTCCTTCTGCTCCTTCCCGTCCTCCCTCGCGACGCCCTGAGCCACCTCGACCTCATGCGTGCTCACGGCCGTGGCACACCGGCCTCGCGCACCCGCATCCCACCGGCTTCCGGCAAGCCATCGTAGGGCGCCTCACCGCCGTACCTGCGCAACTCCGTAGGGTGCCTCACCGTTGTACCTGTGCACCTCCGCCCGCTCCTTCCCGGCCTCCTTGCGACGCCCTGAGCAGCCACGAACTCATGCGTGCTCACGGCCGTGGCGGCCCGACGCCGCGCACCTACCTCCCGCCAGCCTCCGGCCACGCCACCGGAGAACGCCGACCGTCCTCCCACTCCGTTCCGTCCTCCTTGCTGCCCAGCTCCGCGGGGTCATGCGCACGGTCGTGGCCATGGCGGCCAGCCGGAACGGACGATGACGTGTGCGGGGAAATGGCGGGAGGTGCATGGTGAGTGTCCATGGGGTTCGCCGTCCATCCAGTAGCGGGAACAACAACAACCTATCCGTCGGCGATTCCCTCGGTGTACGCGAGCTCTGCAGCACGAATGCACGCAACACGTTTGAGAAAATGCCGCAAACAGAAAAGTGTTTTGTGACATAGTAGTGTTAACACTTACATGTGGACCTCACGTCTAATGTAATTGTCAAACAAACAGATTTGACTTTCAGTGCCGAGTCAGCGCTGACAGGTGGGACCAACCGGTCAGAAATCATGTTAAAAAAACCGGTCAGAAATCTGATTAAGTGGTTCAAATAGGTTATTAGGGTTTATTGAGAAAATTAGCAAGGATACTGGTAGATTTTTGGCGCGACCAAGGAATGTGGTAGCAAATCTGGAATTTGAACTTAAAATATGGTGGTTTTTTGCAATTCACTCCCTGATATACGTCCGCGCTTGAAACTCCCTTTGAAAAAATTGATGTTTGACCTATGGTAGAGTAATACCAACTATGTACTGTGTTTGACCTGTGTGTGCCTAATATACATCTGCATCTAATTGTTCAGTTACACATAGATTTGAGGAAAAATCATTGACTTGCAGATAATACTAACAACTAATAGACATGAGGTAATTCAAAGCAAAATATTGACTTGCAGATCAATTTGGAAAACTACCCAAGAACCTGATAGACCCATTTTTCCCATGTCAGCAACCTTTGCCTATTATGACTTAGTATTGTTAGAAATATTTTTACTCATGGATCTCTGCTGTCATTAATCATGTCTTGGGTCTCAGAATATGTATTTCAAAAGGATCACACACAATTTTCTGTCCACCACCCGTCAGACATAAATGTACTAGCACACATGTTCCCCTAAATTAGTTGTGGGTGATTGACCGCACTACCGCACACGATCATGGCGGCAATGACAACTTCTGGCATTGATGAGTTTGGGGCACACTGGTGATACCTTCCCGACATCTAGCATCGGAGCAGTGCCTCCAATGGCATGATGGATGTTGCAGTGCATCTCGCGCCGATGTGGGATGGCAGCGGACAGATCCACGCCGAGACACGGGTTGTTCCGTGATGGCCAAGACAGTGGTCTAAGCTGGGAAGATGTCATCCCACCAATCTGTTGGTACCTTTTTGGCCTGGCTTGGAGTATTGGCGGATGCAATTGTCTAGTGAAAGATGCTTATTGGAACATCGCTTCATGTCCAGAGTAAAACTCTTGTTCTAACATTTATTGGTTGGACTCACCAGCAACGAACTTGCGACATTATCTTACAAGATGCATTGTCTACTTGTTATTGTGCCAGCCTTCATTGATTGGTCTTGGCAACCAAATGAAAATCCTTGTCCAGGCGTCTTAGGCCGAACATGTCGATGATGACGCGAGAATGTTTATCCCTTTTGAAGGTGTTGTTGCGAAAGATGTAGACTTACTTTTAGGTGTCTCATACCTTGTAATGATTCGCGGATGGTTGCATTTGTTCTATACTCTGTTCAATAATTAATGAAAATTAGTTGTGTGAATCACAAGCATGCATGCCGAGGCCGGGGGTTTCAACCTCCTTTTCAAAAAGAAAATACTCATCCAACTGACCAATACATGTCCAGGGTCAGATGGTTTCCCTGCTGCATTTTACCAGGAATTTTGGGATTTAGTTAAATGAGACTTGAAAGTTTTAATTGATGACTTTTCTAATGGTACTTTAGATATAGCCAGGTTGAGTTATGGTATTATCACACTGTCCCCGAAACTAGAGATGCAAAACAAATTCAGAAGTTTAGACGCATCTGTGTTCTGAATGCTAGTTTCAAAATAAGCACTAAGGTGATAACGAATAGATTGAGTAAATGTGTGTCCCTTGTGATTTCTACTACCCAAACTGCATTTGTTAAAGGGAGACATATTATGGAGGGGTGGTGGTGCTGAAGGAAATATGCCCTAGAGGCAATAATAAAGTTGTTATTTATATTTCCTTATATCATGATAAATGTTTATTATTCATGCTAGAATTGTATTAACCGAAAACTTAGTACATGTGTGAATACATAGACAAATAGAGTGTCACTAGTTTGCCTCTACTTGACTAGCTTGTTGAATCAATGATGGTTATGTTTCCTAACCATAGACATGAGTTGTCATTTGATTAAACGGGATCACATCATTAGAGAATGATGTGATTGACTTGACCCATCCGTTAGCTTAGCACGATGATCGTTTAGTTTGTTGCTATTGCTTTCACTACAAAAAAAATACACTTCCGTGATGATACGTGTTTGTCACCGTAGGTCGCGTTTTTTGTCATGCATGTACATCCATAACAAATTTATGACAGAATCAAGATAGTCATACATGTGTTGTCGTAGAAGTGTTCCATGACATTACCAAAATTATCATCACAGAAGTGTCCACTTCCATGACGATAAATCGCGTGCCACAGAAGTGCTTTCGTCAAGGGTGACCGACACGTGGCATCCACCGTAACGGAACGCCGTTAAGCAATCGGGTCGGGTTTTGGATCCGATAACCCGTTAACAACCCCGACCAATGGGGATTTTCCACGTGTAAAATCATCACTGGCTGGAGGAGACACGTGTCAGGTCCGCGTTGGCACAAGTGTCACTCATCCAATGGGCGAGACGCGCCTATGATATGTTGACACGTGGACCGGCCCATCAAGTTTAAATGGGCCGGCCCAACTGAAGGCCCACAAGATTTTGCGGACCATAATGGGCCGGCCCAGCTAAAGGCCCACGAGATTTTGCGGACCATAATGGGCTGGCCCAGCTAAAGGTCCACAAGATTTTGCAGGCCATAATGGGCCGGCCCAGGTAAAGGCCCACAAGATTTTTGTGTGCCATAATGGGCCGGCCCAGGTAAAGGCCCACAAGATTCTTGTGGATCATAATGGGCCGGCCCAGCTAAAGGGCCACGAGATTTCACCGACAATAATGGGCCGGCCCAGCTATAGGCCCACAAGATTTTGAGGACCCTAGTAGGCCGGTCCATTAACTGGCTACCATGTTTTGGGCCAAATGCCGGCTGTTAGGACCCCGATCCTAAGTCACACTGATCTAGCATGTAACACTTCATATCACTTTGCAGCCTCACGCACGGTATTCCATGGGTGCCACCTTGCCTGGCCCGGGACCGTTTGCGCCTTTTGGCTCACGTATATGATAGTGTCGCTAGCATCCATATGACAGAGAACCTGGGCCGACATGACTAGTCGTGAACCCAAAGTGGCACTAACTTACGGGGACAGGCATACATGGAACAACATCAAACATGTCGGTCATCAGTGTGTGAATCCGGGCTGTAGCAACTGGGCTAACAGGACTCCGGGAACCCGGGCTGTAGCAGGCTAGTAGGACTCCGGAAGTCACCGCATGACATTTCCCCGAAGGGACAGACACAGGAACGAAGTGAATCACATGCCGGCCAGTCTAAGTGTTTCGGAGCAGTAGTACTGGGCTAGCAGGACTCTGGTAAACCAGGCTGTCGTAGACTACCAAGGCTCAGTGGAAACACCAGACTACATTTCCCCATAAGAGAGGCTACCAAGGATAAACAACTAGATTGTTGGATCCCACACATACCAAGCATTTCAATAACATACACACAATATGCTCGGTATGTGCAAATACAACATGGCATCACAACAAAACTCTACGACTCAAAGTATTTATTCATTAGGCTCCGAGGAGTGAGATATATCAAACATGGGTCTCATGACCCAACATTCAGAGCATACAAGTCAAAGCACATGCGAAAGCTTAACATGTCTGGGTACAGACATCTACAAATGAAATAGGTTGAGAAGCCTGACTATCTACCAGATCTTGCCGAGGGCACAAGATCGTAGCTGAGGTAACAAGCTAAACGTCAAAGTCCACGTGGAACTACTAGCGAGACTGAAGTCTCTCTGCAAAAACATAAATTAAGAAAACGTGAGTACAAATGTACCCAACAAGACTTACATCAGAACTAACTACATATGCATCGGTATCAACAAAGGGGTAGTGGAGTTTAACTGCAGCAAGCCAGCTTTGACTCAGTGGCTAACCTGAACTACGACCGCAAGCAACTCTTTTGAGGTGGCGCACACGAGTCCACATATTCACCATATCAATACACCACTATGGATCCGCTCCCGTCTCCCTACGAGAACACCATCCATGGCACTCACGCTTATATTGCGCATTTTAGAGTATCCACTTTCACTTGTCTATGAACTGTTATAGGCAACCCAGAAGTCCTTTACCGCGGACACGGCTATTCGAATAGATGATGTTAACCCTACAGGGGTGTACTTCTTCACACACGCTCTCACCACTTACCGCCATGTACATGTCTAGTATCTCGGCAACCTTCAAGCGGAAGCCTGGCGAGGGAGTCGGCCATGACCTGACTAACCACACAAGTCTCTAGTCCAGGTTTATCGCCTATTCGGGTTCCATCCGCGAGGAGATCAGGCTGAATTTTGCTCACAGCCCCAAACGATGTGTGCAGGGTTCCCGAGACACCAAACGGGCGCCCGGTACACCGTGCCACGGTGTATCTACCACATCATAGCCCACCCCTAGGGTCAGCGCTATGCACGGCCGCCAACACATATCCTATAAACACCAGAAACTAGTTGCAACTCCTGGACAGAGGACCAGGGCAGTTAATAAGTCGAGAGGGTCAATTAAGGATCCCAATGAGTGGTAGTAGCTGTTCATGGATCACAAACACAGAACTCAGTTCCTGAAGACGGTTTCAATGAGACAACCCACCATCTACTCCTACATGGCCTCTCACCGCTACCTTTACCAAATCGTGTTCACACACTTAGCTCACACACAGTAGGACATGTTCACCGCCATTCCAATTCATCCCTGATGAATCAGACTTGACTCAACTCTAAGCAGTAGCAGGCATGACAAACAAGCATGAATGAGTAGGCACATCAGGGCTCAAACAACTCCTACTCATGCTAGTGGGTTTCATCTATTTACTGTGGCAATGACATGGCATGCAGAGGAAAGGGGTTCAACTACCGCATCATGTAGCAGTTGAATCGTTGTTGTCCTAATGGAGTAAAAGAGAGCAGGAGCGAGAGAGTGGGATTGTATCGGAATGAACAGGGGAGTTTTGCTTGCCTAGCACTTCTGAAGATAATATAGCTCTTCATCGGTGTTATCGAACTCATCATCGGAACACGTCTATCGAGAGGGGACAACCACCTGGAAACACAAAAAGAACACAATCAATGCAATGCACAATATGATGCATGATCATGACATGTCAATATGCTGTGTTTTCAGCTAATGCAACTAGCAACATGTTAAATGGAGTTGGTTTGAACCCTAAGTTCAAATTCAAACTCCATATGTGATTTCTTAAATGCCATTTAATTGGATTGTCCTAAACAGCAACTTTAAGTTGTTCCAACATGTATGAAAATGGTACAGATGGATAGCTTAGATTTTTCTGATCATTTTTCATATATAAATTATTTGATTTGGAGCTACGGTTGAATTACTATGATTTTTAGAAGTTTAGGCAATTTTCTGGAATTTCCTGTATAAGAATAAATCCAGAAAAAGAGTCACTACGTCAGGACTATGTCACTGTGGCGTCAGCAGGTCAACGGGGTGGTCCAGGTCAAACCTGACCAGTGGGTCCTGCGTGTCAGTGTCATTAGTCTAACTAATTTTTAGTTAGTCCTAATCCTAACTTAATTAGCAGGCGGGTCCCATCTGTCATAGACCAGGGGGGTCAAACTGGGCCCACCCGGGTCAACTCAGTCAGCAGGGTCAAACCCCTGGTCAGCATGGTCAATCCCGCTGGCGTTGAGTCACCGGCGAGGCCGAGACGGCGGAGGGGCTCGGATTTTGCCCTCTGGCGACCAAATTAGCGGCCGAGACCACCTACAAAGAGGTGGCACTCTCGCGCATCCATTGGAGCAGGCGAGAGAGGCTGCGGTGGAGTGAGCTCGCCGGAGTCGAGCTCGTGGTGGCGGCCGGGGCTCGGGCAACGATGGGTTCGGCGCTACGGTGCAAGGCAGGAGGAGCTGGTGGGCGCTACGGGCTCCTGGAGCCATGCTGAGCACAAAGGTGTGCTTGGCTTCAAGCCACTGTGGCTCTAGCCACGATGGCGATGAGGCACGACGGCGATGAGCTTCGGCCGCGGTGGTTAGTGAGGCTAGAGGAGGAAACAGACGGCGGGGAGTGAGGGGTTCGGTATAGGAGCTCTCGGCGAGGTCGTCAGTGATCTCAGCGTGCTCGGGGATGGCCTAGTGATGACGAATCGGTCGACGACGGCCGTCGGTATAGAGGGCGAAGATGGCGTTGATGACGGTGCTCCAGGGCGTCCGGCATCATGTGGCTCGACGGAGAGGACCGGGGCGTCACGGCGGAGCTCGGGGGCGCGTCGGAGAGGCTCGGAGATGGCTGTGGCCATGGGGGAGCTCGTCGGCGGTGACGGCTGCGCTCGGTCGCGCTCATGGAAGGGACTAGAGGGCAAAGGAGAGAGAGCAGAGAGTGAGGGAGAGGAGCGAGGGGCCACGGGGCGTCTCCGTGGCATCGCTAGAAGGTCCGGGGAGGAAGCAAGAGGTGGCCAGAGCAGCGTCGGCGCTCGCCACACACGTGGTTGTCCTCCTGGCAGAGGAGGAAGATGACAAGGGGCACTGGGGGGCTGGGCTAGCCACTTGGGCCGCCAGGTGGACTGCACAGGTGAGTTGGCCCAGGTTAGTCTCTCTCTCTCTCTCTCTCTCTCTCTCTCTCTCTCTCTCTCTCTCTTTTATTTCTGTTTTTTTTTCTATTTTTCTGTAATTGTTTTTGATTTGATTTAAAACATCAAATCATTTTTGAACTTTCTGTAAATTGTTTTGTGAGCTTAGAAACTAGTCCAAGGTCACAAGCAACTTACAAAAATATTTGAACTTTATTTCTTATATAACAGAAATAAATTCAACTCAAATATGTCATTGATTTAAGTCAAAGGCCCAAAATAAATATTTCTGTGATTCCAAAAATATTGGTTTGAATTTTACCTCGTACCAATATTTTCACAGAGTAATAGGAACATTTCTTTGGACTCATTTGATGAGAGTTAAATGTTGATTATTTTTAAAAGGTTTCTGAGGCTTTGAAAATTCCCTCAATTCAAATTTTAGAATTTAGACATGATGATCATGCAAGGACAAGCAATGGCTAAACTAGGGCTGTGACAACTCACCCCTACTAAACAAGAATCTCGTCCCGAGATTCAAGCATAGGGTAAGATGAAGGGGAAATGCAAACTAACACAGTCTTCATGATTTAGGTTGCACTTTGTAAGAACATTGATTCATCACCATCTTTGTCTCATAGTCTTGTTCTGAGAACTCCAGTCAACATGGCAACAAGAGGAAGAGGAAACTCTAGAAGGATCGATCTTCTCGAAGATCGAACAACGCAGGATCAACTCACGGAATGAGACATAGCAACATCTCTCGAGCTGAGACATTCAAACACAGCTCGGAAGGGATGGGAGAACAGATGACGGGGTTTAATTTGGTAGGCAACAATTCCACGCTTGAGAGGATGGTGAATGGGGTCAAGGTGGCGAGGAAATAATTGCCATGATCCCATAACGGGGCACCTTGGGGGAGGTGACTTGTGGAGTTATTCCCCTAAATGGAAAAAAGAATTACTTTCGATATCTAGATCATTGAAACTCTTTATACCAGCCTAAGGCAATCACAATCGATTGTTTGGCGAAGTTCAAAGGAATGGCACATCCGAAATCGAATGGATGATGTGGACTACCTTGTTGAAGACAACACGATGGATGATTTTGCTTATCATCGGAAATGGATGGGACCCATGATAGGAACACTTTTGGAAATGATCCTAAACAACAATTACTGAGAGGGCAGCTCATGGGAATTGGCACAATGGCGGTGCAAGCTGGGAACAAAATGCAAATGTTGGGAGAGTTCCAACCATCATATCTGCCTGAGATTCAAATCTAGTTAGAAATAGGAAACTTCAGACTCACGTGTCCGAAAAGAAGAGTTGCAACACAAATCGACGAGATGACGTTGCAAGATTCTCAAGAAATGAACTACGATAGCAAGCTCCAAAACATGAGCGGGTTCTACTACACACATGTAAACACGCTGTCCCAGACAAGCATGACCACGTAGTAGTCTTATAATAAAACACTACTGAGTTTAGGTGGGGAGCCATCATCAAGGATATCAAAGTCCTTGCATAAGGCATGCTCTTAAGAAGGAACTTCTTCTCCTTGAACAAATCATTCTGTGGCTTGGTGTGCTAGGGAACACATATAGAATGGAGGTAGCGAGCCTGTCAAACCATAGCATACTTCGCACATGCATGACTGACTTGAGATGGTGCCAGAGGAAACAAAAACAATCTTTCTCGAACTCACGGCAGAAACTTGCACCAAATGCACATGAATCAGAGAAAGTCGCTTCTTTCATCCAACATATGCTTCATGAACGGGACATGAAGATAATGCTTTTAGAAGTTTCCAACACTAGAGGGATGTTCAACACGAATCATGGAGGAGATAAAAATGTTGCTGATGGGCTCAACAACAATTCATCCAGGTTTCCATATAAGTGGAATTCCACAGTTATGTGAACAAGGTGATATCATTGGTCAGACCCAAAATATATAATGGTGTATGCTCAAAGAAACAACCACGAGTAAGACAACATTATGAATATCGTTTGTTCTGACTTGATTTGAGGATAGCCCATACTCGAATAAAAGATTGGATAAGATGATAGGTCCATTCACTGATCACGAGGGTCAATCGATGAAAATACCATCTTTCTTTAACACACATACAAGATATCCCTTAAAATGAACTAAGTCGGACAAGCTTTTATCTTCCAACTCTCCAAGTTGTTGTTTAGCTTAACCAACTAGCTCAGGGGTATCCAACACAGATTCTTGGAGAAAGGGATGGTTTATAAGAAACCAACTTGATTATGAACTCAACATAGCAGTCAGGTGACAACCTGGTGATACTTCCGAGAAGATATACGGAAAATCACGAACCACCGATATGTCACTAAGCTCGAGAACAATCTTTCTTCTCAGGGCAAGATGATATGATCAAATAAGCAAGGCTTGACACTATCGTAACTCATTGATCGAAAAGTGCATCGGAAATAAGGACTAGGTAGCACGATAAACCTTAGGGTGATGATTCAATAATCAACACGCTAAGGATAAGATTATTGTCCATTATCTACCAAGCAACAGGGTTGCTAGGAGTATTGATTTCACACATCACAGTTTACTTGTCGGCATTCCGGTTACAACAACACGGGACCGAGGAATGAATAATGATGGCGAGAAGTATCACTGTATCAAGAGTTCATATGAGGTTGTGCAATTCCTATGATATTCCTGACATAAAGAGGGCAATACTTCAGGGTAGAACATAATCAAAAGGTGGATTGGCATTTTGATCTGTGGAATACAACTGCTTTGACCCAATCCTAGATATGGATGAGGTACTGGAGTTTGTTTCTCCTAGTCATTCTGTAATAGAACGGCTCGACGGACCACAAGAATAATAAGCATCGATAACACGAATGCACAACTACTCCTGACTATCAATTGATGGACGAGGGTCAGAATACAAATAAAGAGGGACAACTCAAAGGAACATATAATTTTCTGAGTTATGGATGCATGGATTAGCATGTTATTTCTTCCGGATAATCCATGAGGAAATGTTGAACTGGCAGAGTCACAATATAGAATGGAGAACTCATCGAGAGCACTCCTGTTGCGATCTCTTGGTTCAAGAGAACTCCTGCCATATTGGTTCATGGTATTGGAAGAACGTTGTACCATGGACCTCGAGGACTATCGCAAAGGTTACTAATATCCTAAAGGAACTAGCAAACACTATCAAGACAAGGTAAGTAGGGTGAATCTCGGGTTCAAGAACCCAAGAATAGAATACCTACTACTAAATGGCATCACGGGATGCTTTCGGGAATGGTTGCCAGAATCATCACACTAGGAACAAAAAACATGGCTAGATCACTAGGTGACTCCCTAAAACACCTAGGATCATAATAGTAGCTCCAACATATATGTCGAGGCAACAGAGTACCTCAATAGACCGATTAGTGTGCTTAATCTGACCCAAAGGAACATCAAAAACGGGAAGAAGGACTTTACAAATGCATCCGATTGTTTAGAAACCTGGGATGATTCGGATAGCATAACGGTTGTAAATGCTCAAGATGATTTGAGACATCCTGCAAAATGGTGGCATAACCACTTAACATCACAATATCAAAGTTCTGAGATCAACTGTCAACACACAGAAATAGTAGGAACTGAACTGAGAATTGAATCCATCAATCCTATAAGTCTATGGATTAGTAACACGTCATCCTAATAGATAGATGAGAAGGCCTAGTTCTTAATCCCCCTAGAAGAGAAGAGGATGACTCATATCAGAAGGCCATAAGGTAAAGGAGTAAAAGAGCCTTACGTTCCATTCCACAATCAATTCCCCTACATAACTAAAGCATTTCTAGACACAACTTTGACCACTTTGGCTTGGTAATCCTACAGGTAGTCAAGCTCTGATACCAAAGCTGTCAGGACCCCGATCCTAAATCACACTGATCTAGCATGTAAAACTTCATATCACTTTGCAGCCTCACGCATGGTATTCCACGGGTGCCACCTTACCTGGCCCAGGACCATTTGCGCCTTTTGGCTCACATATATGATAGTGTCTCTAGCATCCATATGACAAAGAACCCGGGCCGACGTGACTAGTCGTGAACCCAAAGTGGCACTAACTTACGGGGGCAGGCATACATGAAACAACATCGAACATGTCAATCATCAGCGTGTGAATCCGGGCTGTAGCAACTGGGCTAATAGGACTCCGGGAACCCGGGCTGTAGCAGGCTAGCAGGACTCCGAAAGTCACCGCGTGACATTTCCCCGAAGGGACAGACACAGGAACGAAGTGAATCACATGCCAGCCAGTCTAAGTGTTCCAAAGCAGTAGTACTGGGCTAGCAGGACTCCAGTAAACCGAGCTGTAGCAGACTACCAAGGCTGAGTGGAAACACCAGACTACATTTCCCCATAAGAGAGGCTACCAAGGATAAACAACTAGATTGTCGGATCCCACACATACCAAGCATTTCAATAACATACACACAATATGCTCGATATGTGCAAATACAACATGGCATCACAACAAAACTCTACGACTCAAAGTATTTATTCATTAGGCTCCGAGGAGCGAGATATATCAAACATGGGTCTCATGACCCAACATTCAGAGCATACAAGTCAAAGCACATGCGGAAGCTTAACATGTCTGGGTACAGACATCTACAAATGAAATAGGCTGAGAAGCCTGACTATCTACCAGATCCTGCCGAGGGCACAAGATCGTAGCTGAGGTAACAAGCTAAACATTGAAGTCCACATGGAACTACTAGCGAGACTGAAGTCTCTCTGCAAAAACATAAATTAAGCAAACGTGAGTACAAATGTACCCAGCAAGACTTACATTAGAACTAACTACATATGCATCGGTATCAACAAAGGGGTAGTGGAGTTTAACTGCAGCAAGCCAGCTTTGACTCAGTGGCTAACCTGAACTACGACTGCAAGCTACTCTTTTGAGGTGGCGCACACGAGTCCACATATTGACCATATCAATACACCACTATGGATCTGCTCCCGTCTCCCTACGAGAACGCCATCCATATCACTCACGCTTATATTGCGCATTTTAGAGTATCCACTTTCACTTGTCTATGAACTGTTATAGGCAACCCAGAAGTCCTTTACCGCGGACACGGCTATTCGAATAGATGATGTTAACCCTGCAGGGGTGTACTTCTTCACACACGCTCTCGCCACTTACCACCATGTACATGTCGTGTATCTCGGCAACCTTCAAGCGGAAGCCTGGCGAGGGAGTCGGCCACGACCTGACTAACCACACAAGTCTCTAGTCCAGGTTTATCGCCTATTCGGGTTCCATCCGCGAGGAGATCCGGCCGGAGTTTCGCTCACAGCCCCAAACGATGTGTGCAGGGTTCCCGAGACACCAAACGGGCGTCCGGTACATCGTGCCATGGTGTATCTACCGCATCATAGCCCACCCCTAGGGTCAGCGCTACGCACGGCCGCCAACACATATCCTATAAACACCAGAAACTAGTTGCAACTCCTGGACAGAGGACTAGGGCAGTTAATAAGTCGAGAGGGTCAATTAAGGATCCCAATGAGTGGTAGTAGTTGTTCATGGATCACAAACACAGAACTCAGTTCCTGAGGACAGTTTCAATGAGACAAACCACCATGTACTCCTACATGGCCTCTCACCGCTACCTTTACCGAATCGTGTTCACACACTTAGCTCACACATAGTAGGACATGTTCACCGCCATTCCAATTCATCACCGATGAATCAGACCTGACTCAACTCTAAGCAGTAGCAGGCATGGCAAACAAGCATGAATGAGTAGGCACATCAGGGCTGAAACAACTCCTACTCATGCTAGTGGGTTTCATCTATTTACTGTGGCAATGACAGGTCATGCAGAGGAAAGGGGTTCAACTACCGCAGCATGTAACAGTTGAATCGTTGTTGTCGTAATGTAGTAAAACAGAGCAGGAGCGAGAGAGTGGGATTGTATCGGAATGAACAAGGGTTTTTTTGCTTGCCTAGCACTTCTGAAGATAATATAGCTCTTCATCGGTGTCATCAAAGTCATCGTCGGAACACATCTATTGAGAGGGGACAACCACCGACAAACACAGAAAGAACAGAATCAATGCAATGCACAATATGATGCATGATCATGACATGTCAATATGTTGTGTTTTCATCTAATGCAACTACCAACAGGTTAAATGGAGTTGGTTTGAACCCTAAGTTCAAACTCAAACTCCATATGTGATTTCTTAAATGCCATTTAATTGGATTGTCCTAAATAGCAACTTTAAGTTGTTCCAACATGCATGAAAATGGTGTAGATTGATAGCTTATATTTTTCTGATCATTTTTCATATATAAATTATTTGATTTGGAGCTACGGTTGAATTACTATGATTTTTAGAAGTTTAGGCAATTTTCTGGAATTTCTTGTATAAGAATAAATCCAGAAAAAGAGTTACTGCATCAGGACTACGTCACTATGACGTCAGCAGGTCAACGGGGTGGTCCAGGTCAAACCTGACCAGTGGGTCCCGCGTGTTAGTGTCATTAGTCTAACTAATTTTTAGTTAGTCCTAATCCTAACTTAATTAGCAGGCGGGTCCCATCTGTCATAGACCAGGGAGGTCAAACTGGGCCCACCCGGGTCAACTCAGTCAGCGGGGTCAAATCCCTGGTCAACAGGGTCAATCCCGCCAGCGTTGAGTCGCCGGCGAGGCCGAGACGGCGGAGGGGCTCGGAATTTTGCCCTCCGGCGACCAAATTAGCGGCCGAGACCACCTACAGAGAGATGGCACTCTCACGCATCCATTGGAGCAAGCGAGAGAGGCTACGGTGGAGTGAGCTCGCTGGAGTCGAGCTCGTGGCAGCGGCCGCGGCTCGGGCAACGACGGGTTCGGCGCTACGGTGCAAGGCAGGAGGAGCTGGTGGGCGCTACGGCCTCCTGGAGCCATGCTGAGCGCAGAGGTGTGCTTGGCTTCGAGCCACTGTGGTTCTAGCCACGACGGCGACGAGGCACGGCGGCGACGAGCTTCGGCCGTGGTGGTTAGTGAGGCTAGAGGAGGAAATAGACGGCAGGGAGTGAGGGGTTCGGTAGAGGACCTCATGGCGAGGTCGTCAGTGATCTCAGCGTGCTCGGGGATGGCCTGGTGACGACGAATCGGTCGACGACGGTCGTCGGTGCAGAGGGAGAATATGGCGTCGACGTCGGTGCTCCAGGGCATCCGGCGTCATGTGGCTCGACGGAGAGGACCGGGGCGTCACGACGGAGCTCAGGGGCGCGTCGGAGAAGCTTAGAGATGGCTGTGGCCATGGGGGAGCTCGTCGGCGGTGACGGCTGTGCTCGGTCGCACTCATGGAAGGGACTAGAGGGCGAAGGAGAGAGAGCAGAGAGTGAGGGAGAGGAGCGAGGGTCCACGGGGCATCTCCGTGGCATCGCTAGAAGGTCCGGGCAGGAAGCAGGAGGTGGCCAGAGCAGCGTCGGCGCTCGCCACACATGTTGTTGTCCTCCTGGCAGAGGAGGAAGATGACAAGGGGCGCTGGGGGGCTGGGCCGGCCACTTGGGCCGCCAGGTGGACTGCACAGGTGAGTTGGCCCAGGTTAGTCTCTCTCTCTCTCTCTCTCTCTCTCTCTCTTTTATTTCTGTTTTTTTCTATTTTTCTATAATTGGTTTTGATTTGATTTAAAACATCAAAGATTTGATAAACAGCCGCACAGAAGGTAACATTTTAAATTCAGACAAGCATTGCATAGCGCACATGAACAAGTTTTCATCATACAGGATCAGACGAGCAAGTTCATTTAAAAATTACATCCTTCGCACACTCGTCTGCCACAAGACGAGCACCCTTCAGGACACCCTCATAATACATTTCAGGGTGGCGATGCTCCTTGCCCTGCGGCGGCCCCTCCTTCACCAGCTTCGCAGCATCGATCTTGGCCCAGTGCACCTTCGCACGGGCAAAAGCCCGGCGTGCACCTTCAATGCAGACAGACCGCTTTATGACTTCTAGCCATGGGTAGGCATCCACAAGCCGTCTCACCAGGCGGAAGTAACTGTTGGGAAGGTAGTCGCCAGGCCACATCCGGACTATAAGGCCCCTCATGGCCTGTTCGGCCGCCTTGTGTAGCTCGACCAGTTGCTTTAGCTGGTCGCTCACAGGCATCGGGCATTCGGTCCTAGTATACTGAGACCAGAACAACTTCTCCGTCAAGCTTCCCTCCTCGGCCTGGTAGTACTTTGCGGCATCCGACACGCTGCGGGGCAAATCTGCGAACGCTCCTGGAGAGCTCCGGACTCACGTAAGTAACAAGTAATTTACTTTCACATGCTTGCTTTGCATAATGAATGCCTTACCCGCTGCTATCTTCCTCATCGCCTCAATTTCCTGGAGGGCCTTTTGGGCTTCAGCCTTGGCACTCTTTGTGCTCTCGAGGTCCGCGACAATCTCGGACTCTCGCGTCTTCGAGTCAAGCTCCAAAGTCTCATGCTTCTGCACGAGAGCCTGGAGCTCTTGCTGCACCACGCCCACCCGTGCCTCTTGTTTTTCCCGCTTGGTGCGCTCCTTGGACGCATTGTTTTTGGCCTCGGACAGCGCTTGCTTCAGGGTCGCCACTTCGGTCGTGGCCCCTGGCACATCCATGATGATCCTATCATTTTGTAACCGCATCTTATATATATATATATATAGACAAGGTGTTACTTACCTTTGTTCTCCTCGAGCTACCTCTTGGCAAGGCCGAGCTCTTTCTCGGACCGCTCGAGGTTCCGCTTTAGTGCGGAGACCTCCGCAGTCAGTGCGGCAGAGGTCAGCAGTGAAGCCTGCATACGCATACAGACATACTTATATTAGACTCCTGTAGATATTATTTGATCCTCTATTCGGCTTTTCTTTGTGAACACCAAACAGAGCATCAGGGGCTACTGTCTATGCGGTAATATTTTCCTATATTTTAAATACTTACCTCAAAGCATGTTAGAAGGCTAGCACAGGCTTCAGTCAGTCTACTCTTGGCGGACCGAACCTTCTTGATCACCGCACTCATAATAGTGCGGTGCTCTTCGTCGATGGAAGCGTCGCCAAGCGCTCCCAGCAGGTTGTCCGGTGCCTCTGGTTGGACAGAGGTCACCGTCACGGGCGGCTTGCCCCTCTTGGAAGGGGGCCGCCTTGAAAGTGCGTTATATCGACTAAAGAGGGGGTGAATAGGTGATTTTATGAAATTCTTCACTGAGGAATTTGCCGGTGAGGAAATTCCTTAGCGAAGAACTACTAGCAGCGGAATAAGTACTCAAAGGTAAACATAACAGAAGACAAGCATAGTCATCATGATGAAATGAAGACAGGCACAGAGTACAGGAAGCATAATCACAGGATAACACAGGATGAAGACAAACAGACTGAAGAAATTGAATCTGAGGAAATTGAGAAAGTCTTCAGTCAAAGTCTTCAAACATAGATATGAACAAACATACAGCATGGTTATGAGGAAATGAAAGAGTTGAGGAAATAGAACCAGTAAGCTCGGTGAAGACAATGATTTGGTAGACCAGTTCCAACTGCTATCTCAACTTTTGGTGGAACCCGTGAAGAAGTGTAAGTAACAACGGAACCCGTGAAGACTATGCAAAGTTGAAGAATATGAATAATTTGAGGAATTTCAACTTTTGGTGGTGGCGTGACCCACCGTATAAGAAGGATGATTTCAGACACCGCGTACAATTATCATAGGGTTCTAAGAATCAAATTCTTCATTAATTTCTTCACACTAAGAGTGTTGTTCTTCATTGATTGAAGTAAAACGTTTCTTCATGTGTTGCACATCTAAGTCATCAATTTTGCATAAGTGTTAGGATGCGTGTCCTTTTCAAAGAACATTCAAAGATTCTAGGATATTTAGCTCACACCGCAACTTGCTAAATCTCTTCTCATCCAAGGTCTTTGTGAAGATATCGGCTAGCTATTCTTCAGTCTTCACATGCTCAATAGAAATGTCGCCCTTCAACACATGATCACGAAGAAAATGATGACGAATCTGAATGTGCTTTGTCTTCGAGTGCTGAACTGGGTTGTGAGCAATCTTGATGGCACTCTCATTGTCACATAAGAGAGGCACATTCTTCATGTTGACGCCGTAGTCCTTGAGAGTTTACTTCATCCATAGCAATTGGGCACAGCAAGAACCAGCGGCAATGTACTCAGCTTCAGCAGTAGATAGTGATACGCAGTTCTGTTTCTTCGAGGACCAACAGACCAAAGATCGTCCGAGGAAATGACATGTACCAGATGTTGACTTGCGATCCACACGATCACCAGCATAGTCAGAGTCAGAATATCCAACAAGATCAAAAGCCGAGCCCTTGGGGTACCATAATCCAAGTGTTGGTGTGTGAGCTAGATATCGAAGAATATGCTTCACAGCCTTATGGTGTGATACCTTCAGTGCAGCTTGAAATCGGGCACACATGCAAACACTAAGCATTATATCTGGCCTAGATGCACATAAGTATAATAAGGAACCTATCATGGAGCGGTATACCTTATGATCGAAGTCAATACCATTTTCATCAGTGCACAGATGGCCATTTGTGGGCATAGGAATTTTGACGCCTTTGCAATCTTGCATGCCGAACTTCCTCAGTACAAAGAGTAGGGTCGAGTGAACCGGGTTTGAAGCCTTTCTTCATGAAGAGTTCCTTCAAAGTATCATACCAAGCCCGTGGGGCCTGCTTGAGGCCATAGAGGGCCTTGTTGAGTCTGAAGACTTTGTCAGGATTCTTTGGATCTTCAAAACCTAGGGGTTGAGCAACATATAATTCTTCCTCAAGCTTACCATTGAGGAATGCACTTTTCACATCCATTTGATATAGAGTGATATCATGATGGTTAGCATAAGCAAGTAATATGTGAATAGCCTCAAGTCTAGCAATAGGTGCAAAAGTTTCATCGAAATCAATTCCTTCAACCTGTGTGTAGCCTTGAGCTACAAGCCATGCCTTATTCCTCACAACAAGGCCATTTTCATCTTGCTTGTTGCGGTAGATCCACTTTGTGTCGATGATATTGTGCTTGTGAGGATCTGGATGTTTGACCAGTTCCCTGACATTGTTGAGCTCGAACTGATGTAATTCATCTTGCATGGCCTGAATCCACTCAGGCTCCAGAAATGCTTCATCTACCTTAGTGGGCTCTATAATAGAGACAAAAGCATACTGCCCACAAAGTTAGACAAATGTGAAGCTTTTGAGTGTGTGAGAGGACCTGGCGCTTTGATGTCATTGATGATCTTTTCAAATTGCACTTCTTTTGCAATGCGAGGATGAGCTGGTTGTCGTTGAAGAGTTTGATCAGTGTTTTCTTCAGCACCATTTTCTTCAGGTGCATTAGCTCGATGTTCTTCATGTTCTGGAATGAATTCTTCAGCAGATTCTTCAGTAGGAATGACATCCTCATTAGCCTTGAACTTGATAGTTTCCTCAGGTGCTGGTTCATCTATCACAGTAGGTAGGTGCTCTCTTTGCGAGCCATTAGTTTCATCGAACCGCACATCTACAGTTTGAACAACTTTGTGAAGAACATTGTTGAAGGCTCCGTAGGTGTGCGAGTCCTTTCTGTAACCAAGCATAAAACCTTCATGTGCTTTCGGTGCAAATTTTGAGTTGTGATGAGGATCTCTAATCCAACATTTAGCACAGAAGACTTTGAAATAACTTACATTGGGTTTCTTATCAGTGAGGAGTTCATAGGCAGTCTTTTTGAAGAATTTGTGAAGATATACTCTATTGATGATGTGGCACGCAGTATCAATTGCCTCAGTCCAGAAACGACGAGGCGTTTTGTATTCATCAAGCATAGTGCGAGCCATCTCAACAAGAGTCCTGTTCTTGCGCTCCACGATGCCGTTCTGCTGAGGAGTGTAAGGAGCAGATAACTCATGAGTAATACCAAGTTCATCAAGATAGTCATCGAGACCAGAATTCTTGAACTCAGTGCCATTGTCACTTCTGATGTGCTTGATCTTCACACCAAAGTTGGTTGAAGCCCTCGAGGAAAATCCATGTGTAACGAGAATAATCATCAACAATAATAAAGCCATATTGAGATGCTTCATTTGAGATAGAAGAATAATGATTAGGACCAAAGAGATCCATGTGAAGCAATTCAAATGGGCGAGTGGTGGTCATGATAGTCTTCGCTGGATGCTTGGCCTTGGTCATCTTCCCAGCTTCACAGGCTCCACATAGGTGATCCTTGAGGAATTTGACATTGTCGATGCCAATGACATGCTTCTTCTTCGCAAGCGTGTGCAAATTCCTCATGCCTGCATGACCAAGTCATCGATGCCAGAGCCAGCCTTCTGAAGCTTTTGCAAGTAAGCACACGGCTGGTTGTGGTCCTGTAGAGAAATCAACAATATACATGTCTCCTCTCCTAAAGCCTTCGAAGACTTTGGAATTGTCAGCTTCCATAACCACAACACAACGGTACTTGCCAAAGACAGTAACCATATCAAGATCACAAAGCATTGAGACAGACATAAGGTTGTATCCTAAGGACTCAATAAGCATGACTTTGTCCATGTGTCGATCCTTTGTAATCGCAACCTTACCTAGACCCAATACCTAACTTTTGCCTTTGTCAGCAAAGATGATATGCTTCAGATGCGACGGTGATAATGGAGCATCCATCAATAGATTCTTGTCACCAGTCATGTGGTTTGTACATCCACTATCGAGGACCCACTCAGTGGCTTTGGGTTGACCATCCTGCAGATGAATTAGTGCAGCTTACAAACTCATATACATCATCAGTGGAGAATATGACATCAATTCATCAGATCAATTTCATCAAGTAAAAGAACTGATAAAGCAATATGAGGACGTGAGAAATGAAAGTTCATTTCTTCATGATTAGCCTGCGTCCTTTCAGGCATGCTCAGGTCTCCAGCAAATTCTTCAGACGATTACGTGCGTCTAGAGACCTGACCCTGCAGAAGAGATTAGTTCTTTTTCTTCACCACCCACATCTGAAGGGGTGGCAAAGAGTTCATCATTCTGCGAGCTCCATACGAGAAGGATGGCATAGAAGCCAGTCCATTTCGTTTCACATAAGAGGGGTTAGAGTAAGCATAAGAGTAAGCAGAGAAATTCTTCGAGGACTTATGGACATAATGATTTGAAGAATAATGCACATATCCATAATCCTTAGATCTTCCCTACGAAACAGACGAGTTAGAACGATGATGTTCATATGAGGACTTTGATCCATATGAAGAATTTGGTCCATATGAAGAATTTGATCTGGGGTTCCTATTCTTCACAGGTGGCGTCATGATGACATTCACCTGAAGATTTTCAAGGCATCTTTTGGGAACCCAAATTTTCTTCACAGAGGAGCCGTTCCTGCAGTTAGTGCCAACATATCTAGCAAATACTTCACCATTCTGATTTTTGAATAGCTTATAGTTGGAGTCAATTGACTCATCATCAGAATGAGGAGATTCACATGCAAATCCAGATAAGCTAGATGGATCAACTGGAGGTCCCTTTGCAGCAACCCATGTAGTTTTGGGGTACTGCTCAGGCTTCCAATATGTACCATCAGCATTGAGTTTCCTCTCAAAGGCGATACCCTCTTTCCTAGGGTTCCTGTTGAGGATTTTCTTTTTAAGCACATCACAAAGAGCCTGATGCCCTTTGAGGCTTTTGTACATGCCTGTTGTGTACAATTCCTTTAGCCCTGCATCGTCAGTGATACTAGCAATGTCCTCAGATGAGCAATTAGTGATAGCAGAGGCATGTGAAGAATTTGAAGCATTAGCAACATTTGAACATTCAGGTGAAGAATTAGCAGATTCACGTTCAATGCACTTCAAGCATGGAGGAACAAATTCTTCCTGAGATGCGCTGATTTGTTGAGCAAGTAATGAATCGTGCTCCTTCTGAAGATCTTCATAACTCACTCTTAGCTTCTCAAGGTCTTGCTTTATTTGAAGAAATTCATAAGAAAGCTTCTCATGATCCGATATTAGAGTGTTATGTTGATCTTGAAGGGTGTCATACTTAGTATGAAGTCTTTGAAGACTTTCAGCCAAAGCTTTTGACTGATCCATTTCCTCACCCAACATATCATCGCTCTTGTTTAGCATATAGTGAGCTTTTTCCAAAGCTCTTTGTTGTTTAGTAGCAAGGGAAGCAAGTTTGACATACCTGGGTCCAAATTCATCACCAGATTCATCATCACTGGACTCGGATAGGTAGTATTCAGCTACCTCAGCATCTTTGGCCATAAGGCATGATGCAGAAGATGATGATTCTTGTTCGAATGTCATTGTTTTGAGAGATTCCTTGAATTCCTCAAACCAATGATCATGACAAGTTCGATGACCTTCATAGACCTCAGAGAGACGGTCCCAGATGAGCTTCGCATGATCGAGATGCATGATATTTCTGAACTGATTTTGTGACAGGCTGGAGCAGATGACATCCTTCACCGTGAGGTTGAGAAGAGTATACTTGCGAATGTCATCAGCATCCGCCATCTTGCACAGATCAGTCAGGCCAATCTCAGTGAAGTTCCACAACTCGCTTTTCATCACCATGAGGCGTTTCTTCATCATGGCCTTCCACTTGGGATACTCGTGACCGTCAAAGATGGGGCATGTCACCTTCGTCATACCTACGGTCGACATAACTAAAACTCCAGGCGGTTAAACCAAAATCACACAGAACAAGGGAGTACCTTGCTCTGATACCAATTGAAAGTGCGTTATATCGACTAGAGGGGGGGTGAATAGGTGATTTTTATGAAATTCTTCACTGAGGAATTTGCCGGTGAGGAAATTCCTTAGCGAAGAACTACTAGCAGCAGAATAAGTACTCAAAGGTAAACATAACAGAATACAAGCATAGTCATCATGATGAAATGAAGATAGGCACAGAGTACAGGAAGCGTAATCACAGGATAACACAGGATGAAGACAAACAGACTGAAGAAATTGAATCTTAGGAAATTGAGAAAGTCTTCAGTCAAAGTCTTCAAACACAGATATGAACAAACATATAGCACAGTTATGAGGAAATGAAAGAGTTGAGGAAATAGAACCAGTAAGCTCGGTGAAGACAATGATTTGGTAGACCATTTCCAACTGCTGTCTCAGTTGTACGTCTGGTTGGAGCGGCTGAGTATTTAAACTCGAGGACACACAGTCCCAGACACCCAGTCAAGGACACTTAGTCCAAGACACCCAGTCCTCACCGTATTCTCCTTGAACTAAGGTCACACAGACCTCGTCCAATCACTTGTGGTAAGTCTTCAGGCGACTTCCAAACCTTCACAAACTTGGTCACCCGGCGATCCACAATTCCTCTTGGATGCTCCAACCAGACATACAACTGAGACAGCAGTTGGAACTGGTCTACCAAATCATTGTCTTCACCAAGCTTACTGGTTCTATTTCCTCAACTCTTTCATTTCCTCATAACTGTGTTGTATGTTTGTTCATATATGTGTTTGAAGACTTTGACTGAAGACTTTCTCAATTTCCTCAGTTCAATTTCTTTAGTCTGTTTGTCTTCATCCTGTGTTATCCTGTGATTACGCTTCCTGTACTCTGTGCCTGTCTTCATTTCATCATGATGACTATGCTTGTATTCTGTTATGTTTACCTTTGAGTACTTATTCCGCTGCTAGTAGTTCTTCGCTAAGGAATTTCCTCACCGGCAAATTCCTCAGTGAAGAATTTCATAAAAATTGCCTATTCACCCCCCCTCTAGTCGATATAACGCACTTTCATGCCTGCCAGAGTCCGGAACCACTGGAGGTTCCGGCGTGGTGTTCGGCTGAGGGCCGAACTTGGAGCCCTTGGGAGTCTTGCTCCCTTTGCGCCTGGAGTTTGGAAGGTTGCCTTGAGGCGCCTCCAGGACTACCTCCCCTCGGCTTGGTGCCCCTTGAGACAACACCTCGACATTGTCCGTAGGGCAAGGAGAGGAGGCGGTTGGAAGTGAATAGCTATTCATATCCGACGAGTCCAAAGAATTGCCCGACGAGGATACGTCGATACGGGTTTGGGGCGGACTGCATGATCATATTCGGCGTTAGGAGAAGTAGTGCAATAAAAGTATGCTATGAGTTACTATGGTATCTGAATACTTACGACTTCGCCAGGGGCTTGGCCCTGAGTAACCACTCGTCTTCCCCATCGGCGGCGGTGGTGGAATAGTCCGGAAGGAGAGGCCTTCCCTTCTTGGACCCTTCGGCCTCCCCGGTTGGGGCGGCCTTCCTTTTCTTATCTCCCTTGGCTAGAGGGGGAGAATCTTCATCTTCCTCCTCCTCGTTTTTACGGGAGGAGTGCGTCTTGGAGTTATCGGACGATGAGTCCGATACCACCTGGCGCTGGGAACTCTTTCGGGTTCCCGTGGCCTTCTTCTTGGTATTCTTCTCCGGCACCTCATAAGGAGCCGGAGTCTGCATCTCCGTCAGGAGAGCATCTATAGGGTCTTCGGGCAGAGGGGCCGGGCAGTTAATCTGCTCTAATGCCTCCAACCAATCCTGTCAAAGGCATGGGAGCTCAGATCCCGCGCATGGGTAAACTATGGAAAATAAATACCCTACAAGATGTACAAAACTTACCGGATTCGCAGGGCGCTTCACGCTTAGCCTGCGGTCCTCGGTAAGGGGAGGGGGGACCTCGGCGCCCTTGAACAGCACCTTCCAGATGTCTTTATGTGTCGTGTCGAAGAGCTCGCGTAGAGTCTGGTGCTGAGTCGGGTCGAACTCCCATAAGTTGAAAGCCCGTTGTTGACATGGGAGGATCCGGCAGAAGAGCATGACCTGGACTATGTTGATAAGCTTGAGTTTCTTGCTTATCATGTTCCGGATACACTTCTGGAGTCCGTCCAGCTCCACCGCCGAGCCCCAGGACAGGCCCTTCTCCTTCCAGGAAGTGAGCCGAGTGGGGATCCCGGATCGAAACTTGAGGGCCGCCACCCAGTTGGTGTCATGCGGTTTGGTGATGTAGAACCACCCCGACTGCCACCCCTTTATGGTCTCCACATAGGAGCCCTCGAGCCATGTAACGTTGGGCATTTTTCCCACCATGGCTCCGCTGCATTCCGCTTGTTGGCCACCTACTACCTTCGGCTTGCCTTTGAAGGTCTTCAGCCACAGGCCGAAGTGGGGCCAGATGCGAAGGAAAGCCTCGCACACGACGATGAACACCGAGATGTTGAGGATGAAATTCGGGGCCAGATCATGGAAGTCCAGCCCATAATAGAACATAAGGCCGTGGACGAATGGATGGAGGGGAAATCCCAGTCCGCGAACGAAGTGGGTGAGGAAGACCACCCTTTTGTAAGGTTCCGGGGTAGGGATGATCTGCACCGCGGCTGGAAGCCGGTGCGCGATATCCGCGGCTAAGTATCCGGCCCCGCGTAGCTTTTTGATATCTCCCTCTGTGACAGAGGAGACCATCCACTTGCCTCCCGCTTCGCACATGTTTGGAGAGAGTTGAGGAGAAGGATGTGGACTTGGGCGCTGGAGCTCGAGTGCGTGAGAATGGATGACCAAGGAGGAAGAAGGCGTGGGTAGAAAAAGGTGAACCCTTATCCCTTTATAAGGGTGGACGAAACTAAGCGCCCCACCAGCCTGGTAAAACTCGCTTATCCCCCAAGCGCCGTAATTGATGGCGCGCTTGGGTTACCCACGTCCGTATTGATGGGAATCCCATAATAAGGGGACACAATCTCTACTTCGACAAGACGTGCCAAGGAAACTGCCTCACGAAACACGCTGAGGTTGGTTGTGGGTTGTATGTGGAACTTGTTTTGCAGAGCCGAACACGATCCTCGTGTTCAAAACTTCTATGAAATATTCGGAGGAGGAACCCGCCTTGCAATGCCGAAGACAATTTGTGGGCCGGACTCATCGTCATTGAAGCCTGGTTCAGGGGCTACTGAGGGAGTCCTGGATTAGGGGGTATCCGGACAGCCGGACTATATCCTTTGGCTGGACTATTGGACTATGAAGATACAGGATTGAAGACTTCGTCCCATGTCCGGATGAGACTCTCCTTGGCGTGGAAGGCAAGCTTGGCAATACGGATATGTAGATCTCCTTCCTTGTAACCAACTCTGTGTAACCCTAGCCCCCTCCGGTGTCTATATAAACGGGAGGGTTTAGTTCGTAGGACCAACAACAACAATCATACCATAGGCTAGCTTCTAGGGTTTAGCCTCTTCGATCTCGTGGTAGATCAACTCTTGTACTGCTCATATTATCAAGAACAATCAAGCAGGACGTAGGGTATTACCTCCATCAAGAGGGCCCGAACCTGGATAAACATCGTGTCCCCTGCCTCCTGTTACCATCCGCCTAGACGCACAGTTCGAGGCCCCCTACGCGAGATCTTCCGGTTTTGACACCGATAGAGATGCTACTAAACTCCTAGATAATATTATGGTTAATTATTCTCAGTGGCACACTGAAAGATCCACTAATAAAAAAGTGCATGCGATAGAAGAAAATTAATGTTTTGAGTGGAAAGATGGATGAACTTATGAAGTTATTTGCTACTAAGAGTGTTTCTTCTGATCCTAATGATATGCCTTTGTCTACTTTGATTGAGAATAATAATGAATCTATGGATGTGAATTTTGTTGGTAGGAATAATTTTGGTAACAACGCGTATAGAGGGAATTTTAGTCCTAGGCCTTATCCTAGTAATCCTTCTAATAATTATGGAAATTCCTACAACAACTCTTATGGAAATTTTAATAAGATGCCCCCTAAATTTGAGAGTAGTTTCAAAGAGTTTATGAATTCACAAAAGAATTTTAATACTTTGCTTGAAGAAAAATTGCTTAAAGTTGATGATTTGGCTAGGAACGTTGATAGAATTTCTCTTGAGGTTGATTCTTTAAAGCTCGGATCTATTCCTCCTAAGCATGATATCAATGAGTCTCTCAAAGCCATGAGAATTTCCATTTATGAGTGCAAGGAAAGAACCGCTAGGACGCGTGCTATGAAAGATGCCTTTATTAAAGCGTGTTCTTCCAATTCCTATGAAAATCAAGATGAAGATCTAAAATTTATTGATGTTTCTCCTATTAAATCTTTGTTTTGCAATATAAATCTTGATGAAACTTAATATGATCCACCTTTACCTAGAAGGCGTTCTAAAAAATCGGAGTATTTAGATCTTGATGATGAAATTGATAAAAGTGGGATTAAAAGAAATAAAACCCTAGATGTTGCTAAACCCACTATATTGGATTTCAAGGAATTTAATATGAAAATTGCTCTTTAATTGATTGTATTTCCTTGTTGCAATCCTTGCTAAATTCTCCTCATGCTTATAGTCAAAATAAAGCCTTTACTGAACATATCGTTGATGCCTTGATGCAATCTTATGAAGAAAAACTTGAGTTGAAAGTTTCTATCCCTAGAAAACTTTATGATGAGTGGGAACCTACTATTAAAATTAAAATTAAAGATTATGAGTTTTATGCTTTGTGTGATTTGGGTGCTAGTGTCTCTACTATTCCCAAAACTTTGTGTGATTTGCTAGATTTCCGTGATTTTGATGATTGCTCTCTAAACTTGCATCTTGCGGATTCCAATATTAAGAAAACTATGGAAAGAATTAATGATGTTCTTATTGTTGCAAATAGGAATTATGTGCCCATAGATTTTATCGTTCTTGATATAGATTGTAATCCTTCTTGCCCTATTATTCTCGGTAGACCTTTCCTTAGAACGGTTGGTGCAATTATTGATATGAAGGAAGGGAATATTAGATTTCAATTTCCATTAAAAAATGGCATGGAAAACTTTCCTAGAAAGAAAACAAAATTGCCATATGAATCTATCATGAGAGCCACTTATGGATTACCTACCAAAGATGGCAATACCTAGATCTATTCTTGCTTATTATGCCTAGCTAGGGGCGTTAAACGATAGCGCTTGTTGGGAGGCAACCCAATTTTTTTTATTCCTTGCTTTTTGATCCTGTTTAGTAATAAATAATTTATCTATCCTGTGTTTTGGTTGTGTTTATTGTGTTTAATTAGTGTTTGTGCCAAGTAGAACCGTTTGGAAGACTTGGGGAAAGTCTTGTTGAACTTGCTGTAAAAAACAGAAACTTTAGCGCTCACAAGAACTGCTGTAATTTTTATTTCGAAAGTGATATTTAGTTAATTATTTTTGCAGATGTTTAATAGATAAATTCCTCACGTCCAGAAATTTATTTTAGAATTTTTGGGGTTCCAGATCTTGCGCTAGCTACAGATTACTACAGACTGTTCTGTTTTTGACAGATTCTGTTTTTCGTGTGTGGTTTGCTTATTTTGATAAGTCTATGGCTAGTAAAATAGTTTATAAACCATAGAGAAGTTGGAATACAGTAGGTTTAACACCAATATAAATAAATAATGAGTTCATTACAGTACCTTGAAGTGGTCTTTTGTTTTCTTTCGCTAACGGAGCTCACGAGATTTTCTACTTTAAGTTTTGTGTTGTGAAGTTTTCAAGTTTTGGGTAAAGATTTGATGGATTATGGAACAAGGAGTGGCAAGAGCCTAAGCTTGGGGATTCCCATGGCACCCCCAAGATAATCTAAGGACACCTAAAATACAAAGCTTGGGGATGCCCCAGAAGGCATCCCCTCTTTCGTCTACTTCTATCGGTAACTTTACTTGGAGCTATATTTTTATTCACCACATGATATGTGTTTTTCTTGGAGCGTCTTTTATGATTTGAGTATTTGCTTGTTAGTCTACCACAATAATCCTTTCTGTACACCTTTTGAGAGAGCCATACATGATTTGGAATTTGATAGAATACTCTATGTGCTTCACTTATATCTTTTGAGCTTTATAGTTTTGCTCTAGTGCTTCACTTATATCTTTTAGAGCATGGTGGTGGATTTATTTTATAGAACCTATTGATCTCTCATGCTTCACTTAGATTATTTTGAGAGTCTTAATAGCATGGTAATTTGCTTAAAATCCTAATATCCTTGGTATGCAAGATTAATAATAAAACTTTCTTATGAGTGTGTTGAATACTAAGAAAAGTTTGATGCTTGATGATTGTTTTGAGATATGGAGGTAATAATATCAAAGTCATGCTAGTTAAGTAGTTGTGAAATTGAGGAATACTTGTGTTGAAGTTTGCAAGTCCCGTAGCATGCACGTATGGTAAACGTTATGCAACAAATTTGAAAAATGAGGTGTTATTTGATTGTCTTCCTTATGAGTGGCGGTCGGGGACGAGCGATGGTCTTTTCCTACCAATCTATCCCCCTAGGAGCATGCACGTAGTGCCGAGGTTTTTGATGACTTGTAGATTTTTGCAATAAGTATGTGAGTTATTTATGACTAATGTTGAGTGCATGGATTATACGCACTCTCACCCTTCCATCCTTGCTAGCCTCTTTGGTACCATGCATTGCCCTTTCTCACATTGAGAGTTGGCGCAAACTTTGCTGGTGCATCCAAACCCCGTGATATGATACGCTCTTTCACACATAAACCTCCTTATATCTTCCTCAAAACAGCCACCATACATACCTATTATGGCATTTCCATAACCATTCTGAGATATATTGCCATGCAACTTTCCATCATTCCGTTCATCATGACACATTCATCATTGTCATATTGCTTAGCATGATCATGTAGTTGACATAGTATTCGTGGCAAAGCCACGGTTCATAATTCTTTCATACATGTCGCTCTTGATTCATTGCATATCCCGGTACACCGCCGGAGGCATTCATATAGAGTCATCTTTGTTCTAGTATAGAGTTATAGTCATTGAGTTGTAAATAAATAGAAGTGTGATGATCATCATTATTAGAGCATTGTCCCAAGTGAGGAATAAAAAAGAGAAAGGCCATAAAAAAGAGAAGGCCCAAAAAAGGCCATAAAAAGGGCCAAAAAATGAGAGAAAAAGAGAGAAGGGACAATGTTACTATCCTTTTACCACACTTGTGCTTCAAAGTAGCACCATGATCTTCATAGTAGAGAGTCTCTCACGTTATCACTTTCATATACTAGTGGGAATTTTTCATTATAGAACTTGGCTTGTATATTCCAACAATGGGCCTCCTCAAGTGCCCTAGGTCTTCGTGAGCAAGCAAGTTAGATGCACACCCACTACTTTCTTTTGTTGAGCTTTCATACACTTATAGCTCTAGTGCATCCGTTGCATGGCAATTCCTACTCCTTGCATTAACATCAATCGGTGGGCATCTACATAGCCCATTGATTAGCCTCGTTGATGTGAGACTTTGTCCTTTTTTGTCTTCTCCACATAACCCCCCTCATTATATTCTATTCCATCCATAATGCTATGTCCATGGCTCGCGCTCATATATTGCGTGAAAGTTTATAGGTTTGAGATTACTAAAGTATGAAACAATTGCTTGGCTTGTCATCGGGGTTGTGCATGATGAGAGCATTCTTGTGTGACGAAAATGAAACATGACTAAAGTATATGATTTTGTAGGGATGAACTTTCTTTGGCCATGTTATTTTGAGAAGACACAATTGCTTAGTTAGTATGCTTGAAGTATTATCATTTTTATGTCAATATGAACTTTTGTCTTGATTCTTTTGGATCTGAATATTCATACCACAATTAAGAAGAATTACATTAAAATTATGCCAAGTAGCACTCCGCATCAAAAATTCTGTTTTTATCATTTACCTACTCGAGGACGAGCAGGAATTAAGCTTGGGGATGCCTGATACGTCTCCAACGTATCTATAATTTTTGATTGCTCCATGCTATATTATCTACTGTTTTGGACTATATTGGGCTTTATTTTCCACTTTTATATTATATTTGGGACTAACCTATTAACCGGAGGCCCAGCCTAGAATTGTTGTTTTTTGCCTATTTCAGTGTTTCGGAGAAACAAAATATCAAACGGAGTCCAAACGGAATGAAACCTTCGGGAATGTGATTTTCTCATCAGATATGATCCAGGAGACTTGAATCCTCCATCAAGAAAGCCACGAGGTGGTCATGAGGGTGGAGGGCGCCCCCCCCCCCTAGGGCACGCCCCCTGCCTCGTGGGCCCCTCAAAGCTCCACCGACGTACTCCTTCCTCCTATATATACCTATGTACCCCCAAATGATCGGGGACGGAGCCAAAAACCTAATTCCACCGCCGCAACTTTCTGTATCCACGAGATCCCATCTTGGGGCCTGTTCCAGAGCTCCACCGGAAGGGGAATCGATCACGGAGGGCTTCTACATCATCATCAAAGCCCCTCTGATGAAGTGTCAGTAGTTTACTTCAGACCTACGGGTCCATAGTTAGTAGCTAGATGGCTTCTTCTCTCTTTTTGGATCTCAATACAATGTTCTCCCCCTCTCTTGTGGAGATCTATTTGATGTAATCTTCTTTTTGCGGTGTGTTTGTTGAGATCGATGAATTGTGGGTTTATGATCAAGTCTATGTATGAATAATATTTGAATCTTCTCTCAATTCTTTTATGTATGATTGGTTATCTTTGCAAGTCTCTTCGAATTATCAGTTTGGTTTGGCTTACTAGATTGGTTGTTCTTGCCATGGGAGAAGTGCTTAGCTTTGGGCTCAATCTTGCGGTGTACTTTCCCAATGACAGAAGGGGCAGCAAGGCACGTATTGTATTGTTGCCATCGAGGATAACAAGATGGGATTTTAATCATATTGCATGAAACTATCCCTCTACATCATGTCATCTTGCTTAAGGCGTTACTTTGTTTTTAACTTAATACTCTAGATGCATGCTGGATACGGTCGATGAGTGGAGTAATAGTAGTAGATGCAGGCAGGAGTCGGTCTACTTGTCTCGGACGTGATGCCTATATACATGATCATACCTAGATATTCTCATAATTATTCTCAATTATGTCAATTGCTCAACAGTAATTTGTTCACCCACCGTAGAATACTTATGCTCTTGAGACAAGCCACTAGTGAAACCTATGGCCCCCGGGTCTCTTTCTCATCATATCAATCTCCATCACATTATTATTGCTTTGCTTTTTTACTTTGCCTTTTACTTTTCACTTTGCATCTCTATACCAAAAATACCAAAAATATTATCTATCATCTCTATCAGATCTCACTTTCGTAAGTGACCGTGAAGGGATTGACAACCCCTAAGCGCGTTTGTTGCATTGAGCTATTGTTTTTGTGTAGGTACGAGAGACTTGCGCGTAGCCTCCTACTGGATTGATACCTTGGTTCTCAAAAACTGAGGGAAATACTTACGCTACTTTGCTGCATCATCCTCTCCTCTTCGGGGAAATCCAACGCAGTGCTCAAGAGGTAGCAGCGTCGGGGTATCAGCTCCGGCATGGTGGAGGAGGATGGCGGTGGATGGGGTGGCGGACGGCGGCGAACGGATGAGGGTGGGGTGGAGAGGGTGTTTTGGCGCCCACGGAGTAGGAATGTGGAAAAGGGAGGTAGAGAGGAAGGGGGGAACCATGTATTCAGGGTGTGCTTGTCTCAAATGCGAGGAAATTTACAAACTTAGCCCACGTTTCAAATTTCTACTACATCACAGCACATTAGTCGGTTGGGGATAGGACGGTAATCTCGCATACACCGAATATTTGCCGACGAGCGTTTGTTTTTGGCGCCCACCGTGTTCGCATATGAATCGGGGAGGGAGTCGATTTCGGCCGAGGACACACTGTGTTTTGGCGCCCACCGTGTATGAATCCGGGTGAGAGGCGGTTACGTCACGTTTGGGTGAAATTACAAACCTACCCCTATCAAAACCAATAGAAATCCAGCAAATAGGCTTTGCGTGGCAGGGATAAGCAGTAGTGATTTCCATCTCGCAGATTTTGGTTTCGGGCAGGTACTGCGACTTTCCCCGCTTCATTCAAATTTTGCAGAGTGCACGTTTACAATGCCAACTCAATTCGAATCCTGTTTGTATTCTATTTTTTTCGGGCGGGATCCATTTTCAATTGGAATTACATTCTATATACATCATTTTTTATATATACTTTCAAAAGCACAACAAAGAATTCTGCTCCTTTATATGTATAATATGATTTACAAATACAACGATCTCGAAATCTTAAGGTTGAATTCGAAAAAATTTAACCAAATTATGTTCTACTAAAATGTATGGATCAGTAATATCTACATATTAAATAACATAGATGTGCGTGAATTCATATGAGTATGCATGTTTGATAGATCAATTTTGGTTCGAGTATGGATTACATGTATCATCATCTCGAATTCAAATATTTGAATCCCTTTTTTTCACTCCTTTCATGCCCATCTCTCTCGCATGCATGCTCCTTCAGGTAGCTATCACTCTCTTTTCTCCAGCTCACCCGCACGCTCACTTCATGTTTCTCCTATCCTCGCAAACATGGTCTCTCGACATCTCCCTTGAGAAGTGTCACACTCTCCCTATCATTATACATTACACGGTTTTCATTATCTCTCACATCTCTACTATTCTCTGGTATCACTCGGTACCTAAGCTTTCTTTTTCACCGGCACACACACAGTCTCCACTCGTCTTTCACTTTGTCTTTCTCTCTATGGGATTCTCTCACACACCATATATGTCTCTACATATGACTCATACCACTAAAATTACTCTCTCTCCTATAGACACAACATTTGTTGCAGTCTCCTTTTGTCTCCATCCCAGACTGACATTATTCATTTGTTTACTGATCAGACAACCCCGACTACCGTCTCCTCTCTCTCTCTCTCTCTCACAGACACACACACAACTCCTGCTTCCACTCCCCTTCCGGACTACCGTCTCTCTCTCACACACACAAAACTCTTGCTTTCGCACCTCGACTCGTATTTCTCTCATGAACATTTATCGACTAGCTAGCCTCTAGATAGTTTTATACACCCACACACTCGTGCTTCCACCATCGCATACATGTCTCTCTCCCGCTCCTTGTATCTATGTAGATTTTTCTTCCCTTCTTGAGACACGCCCTCTCGATCGTGCACACACACACTATCGCCTCATTTTAAGCTGATACCTATCGCACACACACTCCTTGTGTCTTTGTCACACACGCACTCCGTCCTCCTCCACTCTCCCTCTCTCTCACACACACATGGGCTTTTTGCAACAACTAGCAAGATGCCCATGCGTTGCACAGAACATCAAGATGCATTTGTATGAGTAGTTTATCTTGTGGGGGAAAAGGATGAACAAGGGAAGGCCTTATTTGCAAATGTGGAGAGGGGTGTGGGTATCTTTTTGCAAAATTGCCATAATTTCCTTCCTATCCGTCAGATATAGACCGGACGGCCTATATTGCAGGATGGCAGGCACACGATCATCACCGACAATGCTTTTTATAAGAGTAGGGATAAAAAATAGAGTTGGTGATGATGGTGGGCCTGCCATCCTGCAGTGTAGGTCGTCCGATTTATATCTGACGGATAGGAAGGAAAATATGGCAATTTACCCGCACTCTTCACCACATTTGCAGATAAGGCCTTCCCTCGTTCATCCTTTCCTCCCACAAGATCTTGATGTTCCGTGCAACGCACGGGCATCTTGCTAGTAAGAGTAGAAATTAGGCATATACCACTTCTCGAATCTTGAAACCAACAACATTCCTCCCTTATCTCATCAAAACCGCCAAAGGAATATATTTTGAGTGAAACATAACATATTTTTAGTGATATACGTATTTCAAAACTAGACTTTTTTCTATCAAATCGGTGAATATGTATTAATCTACTTTGATCGTGTGGCAACACATTGGCACATTGCTAGTAGTTATTATAATATTTTGGACACCAGACAAACGGTGGAGTACATATACGAAGAGAAGAGGCGCACGCTCGCAGTCGTCCTCTCGTTATCTCGCACACATGAGTGTTACGTAAAGGCGACGTTAACAAATAAACCCTAAAACCCTAGGTGCACGATTGCTTCATTCGCAGGTACCGGGTACGTGGTGGAGCACCTTTGTAGGAATAGTCAGCTCGCGTGATAATTTGATCCGTAGGAGTTGATGGTCGGGACCATAGGTGAACGACTTGGAGCGCGGTGGCTCGCCAGTTGCCACAGATCGAGTAGCCATATTTAAAATATCGTTTTTAGCGGGGTTAAGAGTTCCGATTTTCAATGGCGCGTTATAAGTAGTAAGTAGTTTTTAGAACGATTGGTATGGAGCAAAAATGGAATTCATAGTACTACGTACCTCCTTGGCGTATGGTTGTATGGTTTTTTTGCGATGGAGGTTGTATAGGTTTATGTTGCGAGATGTTGAACCTGGTAGTCTAGGGAAAATACTATGGTTTAGATTTAGATGCTGGTTTTCAGTAATGAAAATCAGAAGGGGAAACCCTTCTTTGATTAAGAAAAACTACTACCTCCATTCTAGTTTACTAGTCCCCATCGTACTTTGGGTCAAAGTTTGTCCATGAATTTTACTTGTAAAATGTGAATGGAAAACGAGATTTTGTTATACCCAAACAAAAAAGGACTGGAGGGAGTGATTGCTCCGACACGGACGTGACCCCTCATAGCGCAGGCATTGAACCGGCGCGCCGGCCAAGAGGGTCGCACTCGCTGCAGGCCCGGCTGAGCACGCCTCCTCGCTGCATGCAACCAGCTTAAGACTACCCCGCCTGCCTTCACTGAATCCGCACGTGTGCCGGCAACACGTCCTTCCGCGAGCCGGCATGCATTTTAGAACACAAAAAATGACTAAAATATAATTAATTTCTGGATGGTCTTGACTTGTTGTGCTCGCACTAGTAGCAGGAACTAGTAGAGGATTTTCTTTATTTATAACTCTCCTCGCATTTTTTGGCTTTGAAGTGAATCATGGTTGTGGACATTATATATGAATGTGCAGATATCTGTGAACATGAGTTTGATGTGGAAGTTGAACTTGGAATGTCGGGCTTGCGCGTGAACTATACCATGTCCAATGCTTCGTTTGTTATTGTTTGGAAAGTAATTGATGTTATTACATGACCCGAAAAAACATTTTTGTGCCACATCAGTACATGCACGAACATCACAACAGGCATGCTTACTGGATAAACATCTGAACCTAGCTATTATGAAGGAAATTTTGTATTGACAACAGTTTTAGATAGCAGGAGACGCCTAGCCTGCTCTGCCTCTGCTAGCTTATTTCTGGCTTCTTCCATCTCTTCTTTGGCTTGGGTGAAGAGAGCATCTGATTGCTCTTTTCGCTTCTTTAGGAACTCAGCTACATTCTCAAGGGTTGCTGCACACTTTCTTTTAGCCTTTACTAATGCCACGAGGACACGAACAGCTGACGACTCCACCTGGCTTGTGTGTAATTCAGCATCATCTGGGAATTTGCACCTTGTGTCTAATCCAGCATCATTAGGGAACTGTCACCTTGTGTGTAATCCAGCCTCATTTTGGAAACATGATATTGAGGTTGACCATACTTCCCTCCTCGCAGGAACTACATCCTGACATGAAGTTACTTCTTTTTTAGATAAATACTCAGAGCAACCTAGATCCATTTAGTAGAAGCCAGATAAACAGAACTCGGAGAAGTGAATTCAAAAGGAAATAAAAAATAAAAACAGACTACAAGGTGAGAACACCCACTTCCTACATCAAGCTAAAAACGAAAGCATTAGGACGATTAAGACTCCTCTTATTACACATCGAAGAACACCATGCTTAAGAGAAACAGAAACTACAACATATACACATCGAAGAACACGAGGCTACACGAAAGTAATTGAAAGGGTGTTACTTACCAAAGCTCGTTTTACAGGTTCGGTGCAGCTCCTCATTAACTTGCCACGCTCCTTGAAGATGTCCCGAATATCCTGTGTTTGGTCTTCATTGCTCCTCTGCATGTTCGCACTCGTGGTTTTAAAATCTCAACATGGCAAGAAAAATATACTACTAGTAATACTCGCGCATCTTGTGGGCAACATTAAAGCACTCGTCTGCCATGTTAGAGCATCTCCAATAGAATTTCAATGCGCGGCGCTTTAAAAATCTCAACATGCTATCTCTACTCTCTTCTCTACTGTTATATTTATTTAATATTTAATATTTATATCTACTTCCTTTACTGTCTACTTTTTTTTCTCTATACTTTTTTTTCTCGCAATATAGGCCGTCCGATTTATATCTGACAGATAGGAAGGAAACAAATGGGAATTTTGCAAAAAGATACCCATACCCCTCTCTAGATTTGCAAATAAGGCCTTCCCTTATTCATCCCTTTCTCCCACAAGATAAACTACTCATACAAATGCATCTTGATGCGTGCAATGCATGGGCATCTTGCTAGTTCTAAAAACATTTCCATCATTTGCCACACTACTGGTTGCAGATGAAAAACCTACCCAAGCACAGCGTGATACAGGAGCGACGCACAATTACAAGCTGGTATTCTGTTGGACAATGGAGGCTATAACCAAGTACTTTTACGGGAACAATAGCACCCAGGAAATTTGAAGGGTAGGTATGAACAAAATTGGAACTTCACATGTACTGCTAAGTGATTCAATACACACATTACCAATCGAGGAGGAGAACAATGGTCACGGCGGCCTCTGTGAGTCATGGTCGGCAACGGGGGTCAGTTCATTGTCCATGACGGTGGTACTTCTGCGCTTGGCATCGGCTTCCGGGAAGCAGATCCGAGACCCTGGAAGACGATGCCGGGGAAGAGGCTCCGTGCACGACGACGATGGTGGACCGGCTCTAGTGCGGCGTATGAGGTCGTCGATGAGGCAGATGCGCTGCGGTGGACGAGTGCGCCGATGTAAAGGGGAGGAGCACGAAGGCTGTGGTGCCATGGAGAAGTCTATTTTGCGGTGGGGATAGAAAATGGGGAGTATTCAGGTGTACTACTCTAGGTGCCGGGGTGGGGTTGGCTGGGTTGGGTGAACCTGAAGTTACGAAAACAGCCCCCTACCAAGCGTCATCCGTAGGCCTGTTCCGCAGGCTATGATGGTAACTTCCCAATGCTCGAATCAGGGTCGCGGGAGATTTTCCCGCCGACCTCAAAATTTTGTGACGTTGGACTCCCTGTGTGGCGTGTTGAGTGACTCGGCTAAGCAACTAGCGAGTAGTAGTAGTAGTAAAATTTGCATATTAGGTTTGACCGAAGTCAAACTTCCTAAAGTTTGACCAAGTTTATAGAAAAATATAAACATTTACCATAACAAATATGTATGATGTGAAAGCACATTTAATAATGAATCTAATGGTATTTATTTGTTATTGTATATGTTAATATTTTTTGTTATAAGCTTTCTGAGAGTTTACAAAACTTGACTTTGACCAATGCTAATACGCGGACTTAAATAAAAACGGAGGGAGTACACATTTGTTTTCTTAGTTTGTAGTGAACTAATCATTTGTTGAAATTGTGAAATAAATATATTAGGCTATTGACTTCGAATGTAATGGTCTATACAATTCAATAGTTACAATCATTGTCGAATCCCAAGATGTATACAAGGTCTATACTACTTCACAACATGCTCAAACTCACATAATCCCAGTCAAATGAGAATCTAAATGCATTTCATAGTTATTACTTTGTAGGATGCAACAAAAACAACCATAACTCTACATCAGCCATTATAGAAGCAACATTTTGACATATCCCAATGTGTGAATGAAACGTGCAGAGGGAGCTTTTGAAGATGGAGCAGATAGGGCGGGAAAGATTGTATGTATGTGGACGAGAGAGTAGGAGACAAACCTAACAAGACAGAGAGAGAGATAGAGAGAGAAAGAGAGAGGAAGAAGTTAGGTTTGTGAGAAAGATGGATACATGTAGTATACATGAGATGCGTGTGCATCTGGATTCTGTATACGTGGAAGGAGAAGAGACAACATGTTTGATGAGAGAGATGGAAAAACATGGACGAGAGGGGAAGGATCTCGTGGGTTGAGGGATTGACAATTTCGTGCGGGGGGAAGAGGGATTGGTAATTTTGTGCAAGAGAGAGAGAGAGAGAGAGGGTGGGGGAGGAGCCAGTCAGCCGTCATCACAACACCCTACTTCCAAATGACCCCGCATTCTCTAGTACGGTGTGGTCGCCGTCTTCGATCTGCTCGATGCCCTCTTTGAAGATTGAGGTGTTGTGCATGTTGGGGTGGAAAGAAGCACAAGCGAGAGTGGTCGCCGTATAACCTTGGATGGGGATGAATTGTGTGCTCGGGGGAGTGTGTGTGTGTTGTGCTGCGTGTCTCTCTCTCTCTCTCTCTGTGTGTGTCAGATATTGAGAGAAAACAAACCTAAGGAGAGAAATGGGTATTCACGAAGAGAATGTGCGGGCCTTGAGGTGGGCAGGGGCGGGTGAGGGTGTCAAAATGTGCATGTTGATGCATGCGACCGTGCGAGGGACGGACGAATCGAGAGAGATGGTTGTTGTGTTACAGATGCTCCTCTCTCTGTCTCTCTCTCTCTCCCTCTCTCTCTGTCACACACACACACACAAGTAAACTAGAAGACCATTCTCTCATGTATACACAACGTATCGGCATCTGTCTATGTCTCACTCATGCATGATCATTTGCACATTCACACCTCTCTATGTCTGTATCACACGCACACCGCCTCCAAATTGCCCTTCTGCCACAACACACATATGGACACATACACACGTTCTCTCTCATTCACACACACAAAATCAGTATTAAAAAAACTAGGGCACACCTAAAATGTCCAAATCCAAATAAACACGAACTGGAGCTAAATTCAAATATATGGAAATATTGCAGCGTCAAGAACTTTCACAGGAAAAAAAGTTGAGTAATATTCGAGGATTGTTTTCACACACACAAAAAGGTTCGGTGGATGTCCTTCGAGCGCGACACGGTGACGCACCGTTTGATCGACCGCGCGGCCGCGGTTCATGTGCTTGCACATGATTTCGTATCATGGTTGTGGTACTAACTAATAAAAGCGCTGCCTAAGTCTAATGTTTGCGTGTGCTAGTATGGTTTTCTTTTAAGTTTGACCAACCTTATATATAAAACTAAAGTAAGCTCCCACACGCACACTCATCAATATGCCGCCGTCATTGCGCATGCCGGCGCCCGCCTGCTCCGGCCAATAATTTCTCGCCCATCATCGCCGTGTCGCCTCCATCCCTATGCCATGAAGCCGAAGGCTCACCCGCTCACGTCGTCTGCAGTCCCTCCTCGCGATGCCGCCGCGCTGCCAAGCACCCAAGCAGCTGGTGGAGCCGCGTCTATGCACGCAGCGTACGAAGAGGAGGACGAGCGCGTGTTCCAGCATGCCAGCGAGGAGGAACTAGCGTGTCATTGTCGTCTCCGCCCGCGCGGAGGAGGCGCGCATGGTGGCTGTCACGGCGGTAGCTGGTCGCGCACGTGTCGAGCCCGCAAACCAGGTGCAGACGCGGAATGTACCTTCGAGACCTTGAATGCCACGTGGATCCTTCAATCTGAAGGAGCAATTTGGGTCAGTCGACTCACGTGAGCCGTTTGATGCAACATGGATGGCTAGAAGGGCTTCACCCACCTCTTCTGCCGTCTTCTTCCTTCGCTCCGTCGAACTTCTTTCACAGATCGACTGACCCAAATTATACTACTAGTACGAACGTATTAAGTACAGTAGGAACACGAAGATACGAGTAGTAGTACCAACTGCAAGAAGAACAGTAGTAAGACATAGTACTAGTACTATTGTACGTACTAAAGAGTTCAAATAACGAGAAAGAACATAAACATAGTTCTGCTGGGGCCTCAGCACAACACACCTTTGAAAATAAACTAAGCAACTAGTCCGCTTGACACTGCAGTAGAACCAGCATGAGCAATGGCACTGCCACCTACTCGGAGTGCGAGTCCATGTCCTCGACTTCGTCCTCGTCCCTCTTCCTCTTCCTCTTCGCCAACGCTTCTTTGCTTGGACCAGACACTGGGCTTTGCTTCTTCATCCAACCCCTGTAGACATTTAAACAAGGGACAATTGCATTTTTGCCCCTAGTTGGTTCCTACCCACGGGTTTTGCCCTTACTTTTCGAGCTTGCTCAGTTTTGCCCTTACTTTTTCTGTCGAGGTCCCTCGAATGCCCTTTGACCGTTTGACCAAAACTTTGAAAATTCATAACTAATTCATATGAACTCAGAAAAATGCAAATAAGATATCAAAATGTTCAGATAAACATTACCTTTATGTGCATATCATTTGCATTCAGTATAAAGCAACCTTTAAACTACCTGAGGTAATTAATGTTATTAACATTATTAAAAATAAAAAGGTATAAACAATATTTTTTCATGAATAAAAATTACAAGAAAATGTAGGTGATGTTTCATGAACATCCTGATATCGTATTTCCATTTTTCTGAGTTCATATCAATTTGTTATGAAGTTTCCAAATAATTGTCAAAGTCGTTAGAACATTCATAACAAGATGATACAAACTCAGAAAAAAGCAAATAAGATATCTAGATGTTTAGGAAACATCACCTACATATGCATGTAATTTTTATTCATGAAAAAATATTGTTTATACCTTTTTATTGTTAATAATGTTAATAATATTAATTACCTTAGGTTATTTAAAGGGCGCTTTTGTCCTGAATGCAAATGATATGCAGATAAAGGTAATGTTTATCTGAACATTTTGATATTTTATTTGCATTTTTCTGAGTTAATATGAATTAGTTATGAATTTTCAAAGTTTTGGTCAAACGGTCAAAGGGCATTCGAGTGACCTCAACGGAAAAAGTAAGGGCAAAACTGAGCAAGCTCGAAAAGTAAGGGCAAAACCCGTGGGTAGGAACCAACTAGGTAGGCATCCATTGCAGCGTACAAGATGTGATCTTCATCTAATGTCTTCGACTCCCATGCATGATGAAACTCGTGATGAGGTTTCTTTAGTTTAGCGTACGAAGGATCAATCATGGCTGCTGCCAGGGTCAGCATTGAAGGTTGAGAGGAGGACACCAGGCTTGCCTTCTGGAGATCGAAGGGCTGGCCTACAACGAGACCTATCCGACGCAGGACATCCATGTCGTTCTTAAAGCCTACAGTAACGAATTTCACTCTTTTGTCCTTGAGGAAGTTCTTAAAATCCTGGCACACAACGTCGGCATTGCATATGTGGTAGACCAGGAAAACATTATGTACGCAAACCTGGATCACGACGGGCTTCTTCCTCTCTTCGTCCTTTAGATCCTTCTCTCGTCCCAGGACTGTGGTGTACTCAACATCTAGCCCAGCGACCCACTCATCCGTTGAACTGTTTAACATGCGTAGGAAGCGAGCAAGCCATGCTTTCACCGTCTCGGATCCACGTGTGTAGATGATGATGAACTGATCGCCAGTGATGGCTCTAACCTGGTACTCAGCGGCGACCATGGAGATTTGGGAGCCCATGGATTTTGGAGGAGGGTTAGGAGAAGTTGAACTGTTGTACCCCAGAAAAAAAACTGGGAGCGAATTAATGTGAAAGGACGGGACGACTGGGAGCGAACTATTGTAAGGTAGAAGACGGGGACAAGTAGGGCGTGCGAACGGCGTGGGGTTGCTGCCTTGCCCGGTGGATAAACGGCTGCAAGCCCCCAAAGAGTTCTCGAGAACTATGCGGGACCCACTAGATGTCATGTCTACTAGACCCATATCGTAGGCCCGACGGTAGAGCTTCTGCCTGTTCGCACGCCATGCCGGCGCATGGATGTAACTTCACTTAATTCCGTCAAACGTCGCGCCTCCCACGACCTTCGCCTCCCTCGTGCGGTCGCGCCCTTTGAGACTTCGACCGGCTATAAATGAGCAATTTTTTTGCCTTTTTTTAGACAAGCATTTTTTTTGCCTACTCTGCATGCATGATACTCCCTCTGGCCCTTTTTACTCTCGTCAACCGTTTGCAAAGTGTTTGACCAAATTTATACTTTTTTAACACCACCTTATATTAATTAACCAGCCACACCAGTACACTCATTCGATAAAATATTCACCACACAGGGTCGTACATTATTTACAAGAATACCATCTAATCTATTGTCAAAGCTATACTTAGCGATTAAGTGTGCCACCTTATTGGCCGAACGGCTAATCTTTGACAATTGAAGATTGTTGATCAACTTCGAGATGCTCAACGCTTTCATCTTAGGTCACGCATAGCAGACCTGTCATAGTCCCCCGATGCAAGAGACGCTACCACAAAAGTGCAATCAGTCTCTAAAATTATAGGATTATGAAGAGAAATACCTATGTAGAGACCGGCAATGCAAGCCCTAAGCTCCGCTTCCTCCACTCTTTGACAGGCATCAATGAAATCCCACGACCAAATTTATACTAAAAATATCAATATCTACAATACTGATTATAATGAGTATAAGAACTACGTTTTATAATGAGAGTAAAAATATTGATTTGGCATTGTGAATGTTGACACATTTTTCTATAAGTCTGGTGAAAGTAGAGGTACATTGACTTCAGACAAAACTTAAATGCACAATGCAGACTAGTTCCTCCATCCAGGTGCGTGCCATGTCCTGTCTTGTCATCACAACAAGGTTAGCTATTAGAGTACCACCACCTCCCTTCTAGTTTAAAGGGCTCTGAGGGAGTCCTGGATTAGGGGGTATCCGGACAGCCGGACTATATCCAATGGTCGGACTGTTGGACTATGAAGATACAAGATTGGAGAATTTGTCTCGTGTCCGGATGGGACTCTACTTGGCGTCGAAGGCAAGCTAGGCAATACGGATATGTATATCTCCTCCTTTGTAACCGACCTTGTGTAACCCTTGCCCCTCCGGTGTCTATATAAACCGGAGGGTTTTAGTCCGTAGGACAACATACAATCATACCATAGGCTAGCTTCTAGGGTTCAGCCTCTCTGATCTCGTGGTAGATCTACTCTTGTACTACCCATATCATCAATATTAATCAAGCAGGGCGTAGGGTTTTACCTCCATCAAGAGGGCCCGAACCCGGGTAAAACATCGTGTCCCCTGCCTCATGTTACCATCCGCCTTAGATGCACAGTTCGGGACCCCCTACCCGAGATCCGCCGGTTTTGACACCGACATTGGTGCTTTCATTGAGAGTTCCTCTGTGCCGTCACCAGAAGGAAGGATGTCTCGTCTCGTCTTTAAAGACGGTACTACTGTCAGGGGAGCTTTGGCTGTCGGCCAAACTCTCCGGCTAGGCGGGTTCATCATGACCACCTGTTCGGCCGCCGCGCCGATGATGACTTCTCGGGTCATCGAAAACAGCCTCCATGTCAAATCGGCACTCGCCGAACAGATGGATCCAATGGAGCTCACCTCCTTAAACGAGCTCTTGTATCTCATCGCCGCCTTGGGAGTCGCTACGGACTATGATCGGATCGGGCTTAAACCTGACCAAAGGGAGAATAACTCTCCACCGGTCACCCATCATATTGCAGTGGTGGAGGAACAATGCGGCGACCTTTCCTCTATCTTGAGGACCAACTATGTCCGGATTGCCGAGCTCTCCGAGCCGGACACCCGTTCGCGGGTGGACAACATCCAATCCCTGAACTTAGAATCAAGCAGCGGACCAGGATTATCGGGTAACACCCCGGAACCGGAACTTCCAAAATTGGAAACTCCTCGGCCCCTGGATCCCAGATCGGGCAAGGGTTCGGATTCAATTCCACCCACCCACCCAAACATAAGCGATCATTCCCACATCAGGCAAGAGCCCCAGGAAACAGTACATCACTATTGGGCCAGATTCCTCCTTGCGATGAACAAGGTTAAGGACTGTCGTGAGGAAGACACAATCTCATTTTTCTGCAATAATTGCACGGACAAGGGAATCCTTAACGCCATAAATCGCCGTGAGATAACACGCTTCGCTGACTTTGCGTCCATAGTACGAAAGTACTGTGCGATGGAAAGTGCCTGGAAAACCGAAACAAACTTTTGGGATAATCCGGCCCTGAATACAAACCCAGTTTGAAATAAAAGGGTGCATTATCACAATACACTCAGGTCAACTACCAAAAAGCAAAACCCTCTACAGGGCATGGAACCGTACTGGAGGGATGGCTCAACGGACCCTGCAAAATTCATAGCACAGTGGATATAATACCAACGCACAGCCTTAGAGCATGTTGGATACTCCGGCAGGTGGCCAAAAGTGGTGAGGATCTCTTTATCCCAAATGCCACAGAGCACCATCCCGTGGATAACAATATGGTGTTAACAGTGTTCGAGACCTTTGCGTCAAATAACAGGTGCAAGCAAACACTCCGCAGCATGGCCGAAATCTGCCACGTAGCAGCAATAAATCCATGGAGTGACACGGCTATTACCTTCAATGCCAGTGATGAACCTAAATTCCGAACAGCCCGAGCACCAACCGCACTGGTCCTCAGTCCAATCGTGGACGGCTTTCGACTCACCAAAGTACTCATGGACGGCGGCAGCGGACTAAACCTCATCTATGAGGAAACTCTTCAAAAGATGGAAATAGACTGGAACCGCATCGAGCAAAGTAGCACCACCTTCAGAGGAATTATCCCCAGTCGGGAAGCACGCTGTGCTGGGAAAATCACACTAGATGTGGTATTCGGCACACCGGACAATTACAGGTCCGAAGAAATTACATTCCAAGTGGCCCCGTTCAGCAGTGGCTATCACGCTCTTTTAGGACGGGAGGCGTTTACAATCTTCCAAGCCATACCCCATTATGGGTACATGAAGCTTAAAATGCCCGGGCCCAACGGAATCATCACTCTCGCCAGTGATCCGGACACTTCACTCCGCGCCGAAAACAAAACAGCCGCATTGGCCCTCGAGGCATTATCCGAAGCCCTCTCGGCCGAGGAATTAACCATGCTACGCTCCAAAGTGGACAGGGACGATGTGATACTCGACAAGAGATCCAAGTCCACCTCTTTTAAACCAGCGGATGAAATAGTCAAATTCCAAGTCCACCCAATGGACCCTACAAAAACAGCCTCCATCGGGGCACAGTTAAACCCCGCTATGGACGCCGCACTACGAGAGTTCCTGCGCGAGAATTGGGACATATTCTCCTGGCATCCCTCAGACATGCTAGGAATCCCATGCAGGCTGGCCGAGCATAGCCTCAATATCCTAAAGGGATTCAAGCCGGTCAAGCAAGCTCTTTGGCGTTTCTCCGAACCTAAGAGACATGCCATGGGAGAAGAACTAGCCAAGTTGTTGGAGGCCGTATTCATCAGAGAAATAAAACATCCGGACTGGCTAGCAAACCTGGTGATGGTACCAAAGAAGGACAAATCCTGGCACCTTTGTGTCGATTTCAAAGACCTCAATAAAGCTTGCCCAAAGGATCCCTTCCCCCTCCCACGCATCGATCAAATCATTGATGCTACCGCAGGACACGAGTCATTGTGTTTCCTAGAAGCATAATCCGGTTACCACCAAATCAAGATGGCGGAGTCCGACCAAGCCGCAACGGCATTCATCACACCATATGGTCCCTTCTGTTTCAACACAATGCCTTTTGGGCTCAAAAACGCTGGCGCAACATATCAGCGCATGATTCAGACATGTCTAGAGAAACAAATCGGCAAAACAGTAGAGGCATACGTAGACGATGTGGTCGTCAAAACCAAACACGTCGACTCTTTGATAGACGACTTGAGGCTCACATTCGACAACCTCCGAACATATGACATCAAGCTCAATCCGGAAAAATGCGTTTTCGGCGTACCAGCCGGAAAGCTCCTGGGATTCATTGTCTCCAGTAGAGGTATTGAAGCTAATCCGGCCAAAATCCGAGCTTTGTCATAGTTGGCTACCCCAACAGACCTCAAACAAATCCAGAAGTTAACTGGATGTGTGGCGTCTCTAAGCCGCTTTATCTCCCGCTTAGGAGAAAAGGCTTTACCCCTTTATCGCCTCCTTCGGCGCACCGAACACTTCGAGTGGACGCACGCGGCCACAGCCGGATTGGAAGAAATAAAGGACATTTTGGCAACCAAGCCAATCCTGGCTGCGCCAAACATCGGTGAACCAATGCTGTTGTACATTGCGGCAACTCATCAAGTTGTAAGCGCGGTGCTCGTTGTCGAACGAGAAGCGGACGGACACAAATTCCCTCTTCAAAAGTCGGTATACTATGTATCCACTGTCCTCACTCCATGCAAATCATGGTACCCGCATTACCAAAAGATGGCATATGCGGTATTCATGGCATCGCGGAAACTGCGACACCACTTTCAAGAGTGTTCGATTACAGTAGCCTCGGAAGTGCCACTTAATGATATTATAAACAACTGCGACGCTACGGGCCGGATTGCCAGATGGGCCATTGAGCTCCTCCCATTCGACATTACATACAAACCTCGACGAGCCATTAAATCGCAAGTATTGGCCGACTTCGTCGCCGAATGGACGGAGGCCGAACTCCCTAAAGAGTACGGCGCATACTCCAATTGGATCATGCACTTCGACGGTTCTAAAATGCTGGCCGGTCTAGGGGCTGGCGTCGTCCTGACGTCCCCAACCGGAGATATACAGACTCCAACAATGAAACCGAATATGAAGCTCTGTTGCATGGTCTTCGGATGGTAGCCTCCATGGGCATTCAACGCCTGGAGGTGCGTGGGGATTCAAACCTCGCAATATCCCAAATAAACGGAGACTTTGACGCCAAGGATCCGAAAATGGCATCCTATCGAAACGCCGTCCGAAAAATGCCAGCTCGGTTCGAGGGGCTCGAATTTCACCATGTGGCTCGGGAAAACAATCAGGCGGCGGATATCCTCGCCCGCATCCGCGCAAAACGCGATGCGGTCCCCCCAACATATTTTTGGAAAGGCTGTTCAAGCGATCCATAGTATGGGAAGGGTACACCGGTAACAACAGTCCAGACCCAGCCAAAACACCCGATACCGAACTCTTTGACACAATCGGAGGCTCCGCCACTGCAATAACACCTTCAGCCCACGAAATTATGGCCATTATTGCCCCGTGGACAGAACCATTCCTGGCCTACCTAACTAGACAGGAACTCCCGGAGGACCAAAATGAGGCGCGCTGCATAGTGCGGCGATCCAAGGCCTACAGGGTCCATGAGGGAGAATTGTACAAAAAAAGCACTACCGGAGTCCTTCGAAGGTGCATCTCTGAAGAGGAAGGGCGGAATCTTTTGGCAGAAATTCACGCCAGACTCGGCGGTCATCACGCTGCAGCCCGGGCTCTTGTAAGCAAGGCCTTCCGTACAGGATTCTATTGACCAACGGCCCGGGCAGATGCACAGGACTTGGTCCAACGCTGTGCCGGTTGCCAGCTCTTTGCAAATCAAAGCCACATTCCACCCACCGCCCTCCAAACAATCCCCATTACATGGCCCTTTGCGGTCTGGGGGCTTGACATGGTTGGACCCCTTAAAGGGGGAACCCACAAGAAAAAATACTTATTGGTCATGGTGGATAAATTCACCAAATGGATAGAGGCCAAACCGGTTAAAACAGCTGAATCCGGACCGGTGATAGATTTCATATCGAGGGTTCTACACCATTATGGCGTCCCCCACAGCATCATCACTGATAATAGCACGAACTTCACGGCTGACGAGGTAAAACTCTGGTGCAGCAAAATGGGCATCAAGCTCGATTATGCCTCAGTCTATCACCCACAAACCAACGGTCAAGTCGAGCGAGCAAACGGTCTTATAATGAGCGGCATTAAACCCAGATTAATGTGTTCCTTAATGGAGTCTAACGTGCACTGGGTAGAGGAGCTCGACTCCGTACTCTGGGGGCCGCAGACCACACCGAATCGTAGTACCGGATATACACCCTTCTTTATGGTGTACGCCGCAGAGGCAGTCTTGCCCTGTGACATAATTCATGACTCACCTAGAGTGCGCATGTACGAAGAAAGAGAAGCCGAGCTCGATCGGCAGGAAAGTCTGGACACCTTGGAGGAGGAGCGCGACGTAGCCAAAGCCCGTTCCACATTTTATCAGCAACAGGCTTGCGATACCAAAGCAAAGAAGTACGGGCCAAAACTTACAACATTGGCGAACTAGTTCCACGCCCGCCGAATAAGAAAAATAACAAGCTCGAGCCCAAATGGGAAGGTCCCTTCATTATTGACCAAGTTCTGACCGGTGGAGCGTACCGACTGCGGGATGCATCGACTAGTCGACTCGAGCCGAACCCATGGAACGCGGCTAGGCTCCGAAGATTCTACGCCTAGCACCGGACTCTATGTTAGTCCCCTCCCTTTGTCCATTTTTCGCATACACATCATCTGTCTTGTTTTCCTTTCTTTCTTTCTTTTCTTATTCCTCTAGGACTTCAAGGGTCACCTTGTGCCTCGCTTGCACATTACAGATGCGCTAGACGGACTCTTCATACCTGGGGGCTTCTTTCACAGAAGCTTAAATTATTTATTCGGGCTTCATGCCCAACACATGTGTTATACTTCCGCATGTACCTTTTTTCACCATTATATGCATCGATATGACTTAAGTTTTGGCCAAGATGGGTTGCCTGGCTCTTGTATTTAGGCCCTACGTTCCTGTTAATTCGGCTAGGGCATAAGGGGAGCACCTCTGCGATTGTTACTGCCGGGTCAGCCGGATGTGTACCTCAGACTGGGTGAAGCCGAAAGCTAGCGTTCTTAAGGGAATATTCGGTTGGTGAACAAAAGATGATTTTTATTTTTCATATCTGCCCCGAGATGTTTTTCCTGCGTTTCCTATCGCAGTCCGGACATGCACTTTAGGGCATGCTTACCCAGGGAAAGGAACCCTTAACAGAACTATTCTCCCTGGAAGATGTTTCTTACTACCCATGTAATATAACATAACTAGTTGGGCACTTGTCTGATAAAGCACTAATGACCCCTACGCTTGGTCTCCACGCATACCCCGGTTCTTATATAACTGAGCGGGTATTCGGATACACTCCGGACTATTGGGCCCGGAGGATAAAGCGAAAAGGTCCGCAATGAGAAATGATCTACAATCCGGCTAGAAGGCATTATACATGTCACTTTAATTACATAGTCACGCAGACTGACTAAATTCTTCTTCTATACCATCTAACAGGCGGTCTAGCTTACAATCCTGTTGGGAATACTTTGCGGCTAATTCTACTTGCCCATAAACTAAGCTAACGGGGATCTCTTTTCCGTCGGGCCCCACAGGTCCGACCTCGGCCATGTGATTTGGGTCTGCTTTGGTATACAGCGTCTTCACCATGGCCTAGGCTTCTCTCGCACCCTGTCGGCAGGCTGATATCTTCCATAATTAGAAGCACCGCCGTGCTCCTTTGAGCTTCTCCACAAGCTCTGCAACGCCCTTTGGTAGGGAAACGGACGGCCACAAGGCCTGGGCAACACCCTGCATCACCTGCCGAACTTGTTCGTGCAGATGTGACAGCTCGGACAGAAGATCACCCGCAGACCCGGGCATTTCCTCCGTGGGACGACCCGTCAGCATACCTACAGACATAACGCTGTTAGTCGGCTTCTTCGCCGAATACCTTTAAAAGGATTCGTTCAAGCACTTACTGAAAATGTCGCGCCGAAGCCTCTTATTCTCCTTCTCGGAGTCTGCAAGCTGGCCCCAAACGTCTTTTAGTTCCACGTTCATCTTTATATTGGCATCTTGGAGATTGTTTTTCTCCCACCTAACCTCAGTCAGCACGCGTTCGCCAGCCTCTAGTTGCCGCATAACATGCTGGTCCCCCGGATTTTCTCCGGATTCATCTGCAAAATCTATTGTTAGATCTGCAGCCACGCCGCACACTATATGGTGAAAGTGCGTTGTATCATCTAGAGGGGGGGTGAATAGGCGATTTTTATGAAAGTCTTCAAAATGTGGAAGTTTCGAAGACAAACGATAGAAATAAACCTATTACCATGCAGCGGAAGGTAGACTACACTAGGCAAACCATAGTCAAGTATTCAATGAGGTGAAAGCACAATGACTAATAGCAACTAGGTAGTAAGGATCAGGTAGGAAGATATTATGAGGCCGATCAGAACAAGCAGTCGCTCAGTGAAGACAGAAGATAGTGCAATCATACAATGACTTCACAAGGACCAACAGTAAGTAAAGGGAAGGGAAGGATGAAACCAGTGACTCGTTGAAGACAATGATTTGTTGGACCAGTTCCAGTTGCTGTGACAACTGTACGTCTGGTTAGGGCGGCTAGGTATTTAAACCTGAGGACACACAGTCCCGGACACCCAGTCCTGAACACGCAGCTCAGGACACCCAGTCCTCACCGTATTCCCCTTGAGCTAAGGTCACACAGACCTCGCCCAATCACTCTGGTAAGTCTTCAAGGTAGACTCCCAAACCTCCACAGACTTCGTTCACCGGCGATCCACAATGTCTCTTGGATGCTCAGAATGCGACGCCTAACCGGCTGGAGGATTCACAGTCCTCAAGTGTAATAAGTCTTCAGATCACACAGACAAGAAGACTTAAGTGATGCCTAACACTCTTTGGCTCTGGGTGGTTAGGGCTTTATCCTCGCAAGGAATTCTCTCTCAAAGGCTTCGAGGTGGGTTGCTCTCAAACGACAAAAGCCGTACTCTAACTCTGAGCAGCCAACCATTTATGGTTGTAGGGGGTGGGCTATTTATAGCCACTAGGCAACCCGACCTGATTTGTACGAAATGACCCTGGGTCACTAAGGAACTGACACGTGTTCCAACGGTCAGATTTCAAACACACACGGCAACTTTACTTGGGCTACAAGCAAAGCTGACTTGTCCGACTCTAGACAAGATTCACTCTCATAGTCTTCACTCGAAGACATAGGTTTTGGTTAAGCATCACTTCAGTCATTCTGACTGGTTCTCTTGGACCCCAATTAATAGTACGGTGGTTCTTATGACTCAATAAAGGAGAAAAGGAACTACGAAAGATCTGAGTCTTCAAGCTCCATAGGCTTCATGCGATGTCTTCTCTTGTCATAGTCTTCAATGAGAATATCTTCATATACCACCTTTGACATCAATGTCTTCATACATTTTTAGGGGTCATCTCTGGTAGGAAAACCGAATCAATGAGGGACTTCTACCTGTGTTATCCTGCAATTCTCACAAACACATTAGTCCCTCAACTAGGTTTGTCGTCAATACTCCAAAACCAACTAGGGGTGGCACTAGATGCACTTAAAATCTCCCCCTTTTTGGTGATTGATGACAAACTAGTTGAAGTTTTCAACAGGGAATATAATATGTGAAATTGTAAAGGATAAGGAATTGTCTTCATTAGTTGCAAGGGCTCCCCCTGAAGATGTGCATATAAGTAATTTGCTTTTGGAATGCAAATGCACATGGCAGGTTGTACTCGTGGAGATCCTCTTCAACTTATGATGACAATTCATTATGCATGAGAAGGTATGTGAAGATAATGACATGCATAATGGAAAATGGATGTCTGCAAAATGATCTAAATGCGGAATTTATCGTCGCACATGCGGAATTTATCGTTGCATCACGAAGTAGCAAATAAGTAGCAGACGACCATCAAGATTAGGTGTTACAACTCAAAGAACCAAATGTATCAAAATGAAAGTTGTAAACACGAGGAAAAATATAAAGCAACCGCCCATGTGGACCCGCTTCAAGACTATCAAACTCATATGACTATCAAACTCATATGCTTCTCCCCCTTTTGTCAGTAAGGACCAAAAAGGTTTGAAGACATAGAGCATCTACTCGTTCCCATGAAGAGTAGGTGAAGCAGCAGGGTCGTCGGTGGTGTTCGGCGGTGCAGAAGAACTTGGAGCAGTGTCGAAGCATGCTTAAGGAGGTGGCAGTGAAGTAGCATCGTCTTCGTCCTCGATCACTCTGGCATTCACAGTTGCAGCAGAGGAAGAGAACTCAGAGTCTTCAAGAGATGGAGTTTGTTGCAGCACTGCCCTTCGAGGAGGTGTGGAATCAAACTTGAAGCGTTCAGAGAAGCCATCCTCTTGAAGATCATCTTCAGAGCACATAAGAGTCAGCTTTTTTCATGTGCGTCGAGAGGTTTCATGGGCAACAAAGGCATTCTTGGTGGCAAGATTGCGAATGCGGTTGACATCCACCAAGAGGCTTTGCATTTGGCGCTTCAGCCAGTCATGATGCCTATCCTGTTTCTGATGAAGAGCCACAAGAAGCTCTTGGTCGTTGAGAACACGAGATCGCTTCTTGGGTTGTTGCCCAATAGTGCTTTCGGTGGCTTCAGTAAGGGCACGATGAGGTGCATGTGTAGTTCCATCCAGAGGATAAACACGGGTGACTGCTTCAACTCCTTCAATGTTCTGAGAGAAACTTTGATGCTCCGCATTCTGAAGACTAAGAGGCTCCTTGGCAGGTTCAGGATAAATGGCTTGAACGGACATATCCACATCAGGCAGAAAGATCCGATGATTGCGAGCAGATGGCTGATATGAGATAGCGGAGTAGAGTTTAATCAGCCGCATTATCCATGGAGCATAGAACTTCAAGCCAAAAAGATCAGAGCCTGATGCAGCAATTTAGCGGATGAAGAAGTCCTGTGCATTGAAGCATTTGCCATGAAGAATATAGAAGACCAAAGTCTTCATTCCACCTTCCAGCTTGGCATGTGGAGAATGTCCTTTGATGGGCCAGAGAGTTCGCCTTATGATGTGATAAATAGTCCTTGGCAGATACTCAAGGTCTTCAACAAGGAACTCCTTAGGATATGCAACATCTTGTGGCAATGGCTTCATCATACTGAGCATCTGACTCATGTTTGGTTCAGGCTTCTGAAAGATGCTCTCCATAGCTTCACTGTGAAGCTGACAGCCAGGTTCATAGAGATTGCTAGGAGTGGGTAGACCAGTGAGCTCAATGATATCAAAGGCTTTGGCTTCGTGATGAACATTTCCTGTCATCCACTCCAGGACCCAAGTCTTCGGATCTCTGTTGTACCCACGGATGTGAAGTGTGGCATAGAATTGGAGCAGCAACTCTTCATTCCAGTGCTCTTGGTCGGTGACAAACGGCAACAATCCAACCTCTTTGAAGCAATCCAGAGCTTCTTCCAAACAGGGCAGACCAGCTATTGCTTCGATGTCAAGACGCTTATGTGGGAAGATGTGACCTTGATTGTACAGAATGCAGGAGTAATAGCTTCGTTGCGGATAGCTCCAGAACCGATCAGAAGATATTCTTTCCCTTGAGTAGGGGTTCTTGGAGCTATTGAAGAAAGTGTTGTCTGCTTTGAAGCCATTGACATTGAAGGATCCAGGTGCTGATGCGGGACCTGGAAACCTGGGCATCCTTGGAATTGGTTTCTGTACCTGAGGCCTGTGCTCAACATGGTAGTCAAACCGAGGACCAGCAGCAGGCGCAGGAACAGAAGCAGTAGCATCATTGGCTTCGCTGACTTCTGGTGCTTGGGTTGGTGAAGGCTCCACATTGGCTTCAGCCATGACAGCGTCAGTGGCGTCGGTGGCAACCTCAAGATTCTCAACCTCCACTTGATGAGCTGGAGGGTCGGTCACAGTCACGTTCTCCTCGAGAACAGCTTCTGGGTGAGATGGGGGTGTAGCAACTCTTGGGGTTTCTTCTTCATCGACTGATGCAGCCGGAATGTCTTCAGCAGCTTTAGCTTCAGACTCGGAGACTGGAGGACTTGGTCCTTTCCGAAGCCTGCGTAACGCTGGCGATGCCTGTGGAGTTGGAGTTGGCTGGGCCTCAAGGTCATCTTCCTCTTGTGCTTGTGGGTGATCAGCCCATGATGCATCCTGAGCAATTGGTGTCAGAGGACGACCAATGCTGATGAGTTCGCTGTGCGTTAGCATAGGCGATGATACCTATTGGTGCTCGATCTGAGGAAGAACTGCATCATCTTCAACATGGTCATGGTGACCAATGTCTTCAGCAGCTGTCGGATCAGCTGCTGGAAAGTCTTCAGCTTCATGAGCTTCTGTGAAAGCAGGCTCATGGACAGTCAGTTGGCGCTCTTGATGTTCAGTGGCTGGGCGAACCATGGAGATGGGTTCAACAATTAAGGGCTCTGTGGGAGCAACCCGTTCCTTCTTGGTCTTCTGCTTCTTCTTGGAGGGAGAAGTAGCAGAGGCTTCAGGATGTTTCCTCTTTCTGGCTTCAGCCTCAGCAGTCCTCGTCTTCTTCAGTTCTAAAGCGGTAGACCTGGCTTTTGGCTTCGAGCCAGTCATGCTGGTTGGGAAGACAATGGGACGTGCTTCCTGCCTTGGTGCGTCGGGTTCGGCCATAGCAGGCTTCTTCTTCTGATGCTTTGCAGCCATCCTGGGGTCAATGCCAGGATGCCCAAGGGCCTTGCGCTTCTCAGCCTCATTGTAGGCTTGCACACACTTGTCAGCCAGGCTCTTCATGCGCTCACGAGAACCTTGAGCTTCTTCACGCTTCTTGAGAAAGGCTTCTTTAAGCTCGTGCAGCATGATCTTAAATTTCTTGACCTCTTGCACGCTGAGCTTGGCCATATGCTTCTTGAACTGAGCTTTCTCAAAGTCAATCTTCTGCTTCAGTTCGACGATGCGCTGAGCTAGAGCTAGCTCTGAAGCAATGGCGCCATGGAAGGCGACACTGAGACCAATGGGAAGTTGCAGGTCTTCAAAGCTGAGGTTGGGCGTTTCACACCACTCATTGATGAAGTCGTGGATGATTGCCATGTCAAAGAGAGGCAAATTGTTGAAGATTTCTGCTTCTTCTTTGCTCTTGATCAGTTGCTCAAGAGCGTCATCTGCAAGATCTTCATCACTGGACAGATCAATGGCATCGTTGCACAGAATAGCAGCAGCAGTCAGTTCTTGGCTGGTGTGTGGCAGAGGCATCTTGACTTTCTGGGGCTTGGAGATACGTGACAGATCTTCAGACTGCACACTGTCTTCAGGAGGTGCAGTAGCCAGTGGCTTTGCTCGTAAGATTTTTGGTGGAGCAGCTGATCTTGAAGCCTTAGCCTTCTTTGGCTTCTGCGGCTTTGGAGTAGGAGCTGGGGCTTCATCAGTGTCAGCATCATCATCAGAATGATCCACTGTGGCACCTTGAACTGAGATGTGAGTGATGAGGCCATCAAGGTTGTAGAAAGGACCGATGACATTGGGTTCTGCATCACGTGTGCCGTCAGCCCGGGGAGCAGAAGGACCAGGGTTGAAGTCTAGTCCCAATGACTTCTTGTTTTCCTTGGCCGATGCCTTTGCATGCTGGAAGTTGCGCTTGAAGAGATTATCGTCATGACACCATAGCAATGACGATGGGTCGGCATCTTCAGGCTGAGGTCCACGGACCATACACGGATAGAAACCCTGAGCAATAGCTTCAGCTCTGTTCTTGGGTGGAAGGCCTCGGAAGAGAATATCACCCCAAGGACTTTTGATAGCACTCTTCTCAGCATATTCCTTGGTCACGAATCTGTATTTGTACCACTGTTCTGCCCAATATCTTCGAATCCACTGGATTCGGGTCTTGCGCTGATTATAATCCTCTTCAGGATCTGTCTTGTAAAGCTCTGAGAGGTCATCAGGCAAATCTCTTGATGTTCCCCCACGACGCTGTCTGCCTCCCTTCCTTGCAGATTTCTCTGTAGCCATGAACTTTAAACTGAATGGCTTCAACACGTTCAAAGGCTTTAGAGGCTTTCGCTTGCTGGACAAACAAGAACTGGCTTCGGGAGAATTTATATGATGCTGTAAGAATTCTGCAAATGAATGCAGACTATGAGAACCAAGGGATTCTCCCACGGACATGTACCCGTGACAGCATTAAGGTGCGAGGGAAGGGGAAGAGGTCATATGCATTCTTAGAAGACTTTGAAGATAAATCAGTTTAGAAGACATTGACCTCATCGTGCGAAGACATTCACTCGTAGATAAGGAGTTGGTTCCAGATTTGTACGAATCCATGGATCAGTACAAGTGAGGAATCTAACTACTTTGTGAAGCATAAGTGAATATACTAGGCATATTATGAGATGGAGTATGAAATAGATCCAACTTGTGTGAACAGAAACTGCTTGTGGTAGAAAGTGACGAATCTATAGGATCAAAGGGGCCGTAAAAAGGAAGTTTTGTTTACCACATGAAGAACTGCTAGACGGAGTGGAAGAGGAGGCCGAGCAGTTCGATCGTTCGTGCCCTAACTTGGCAACAGAGGACACCTACGGCGACGGCGGAGAAGACGATGTCCGCGGTCGGCGTGAAGACGGTGTCAGAGAGGTTGCGGCAGCTAAGCGTTTCGTCGCTGGCGTCGTCGAGGGCTAGCGGTGGCGCTAGGGTTCATGCGAGAGTGGAAGAAGAGATAATGACTGTGGTGAGGCGTGTATTTATAGGGACAGGGGCGGCTCAGTGTTATTACACAGGTTCCCCTGGCGAAACACGTGGCCATCATGCAGCATGTTGGAGGTTGTTCCACGTCCCACGCACGCCTGGATTGTCGGGTGGTCGTTCCCACTTCTCTGGGTTTCAGGTGAGGGAATTAGCATTGAAAGCGGACTTAATGTTTGTCTCTGTATCTTCTGCTGACAAGGATGCAGAGAAGACATTTGACAGTTTCAAAAGAATGCATATGATTTGGAGAGATAGAGTTTGAGATAGAAAGCATAGAGGGGTTAGGGTCCGATCACATTCACTTAGTTCAAAAGATTTAACAAGAAGACATAGCTATAACTGAATGCTGTAGAGGACAGAACACTAGTGTCGATGTTCTGGGAACGGGGGTCCCCAGACGTGCCTGCCTGCGGCCTGCGGCGTGGCTCAAAGGGGGGCCCAGCGCGGCCCATCTTCACCAACACAAACCCAAGACCCTCGCGAGGGGCCAAGCCTCGCGGGGCGGACAACGCGGAGCTTCCTCAGGCGCGGCCTCGTTAGGCTGGCTCATGAGGAGGCGGAGAGATCAAGGCGGGGTACCTCACGAGGTGCCCGTGACGCAAGCCATGACGACCGGGGGCGCCAGGCGGGTGCCAGCCCGCGCAGCATCCTCCCTTCCTCTCTGGTGCAAAGGGGGCAAGCGCAGCCGCGGAGTACTGAGGCATCAGGCAAAGGTTTCCATTTCGGTGCAATGAGACCAAGACCAGGAGGACTACGAGACGGAGATCACCGTGGAGCCCAAGACGGCGTCATCACCAGAGCTTTGCGCAGGTGAAGACTACTTTTGTCAGGATAGTTGATACTAGCTGTCCCCCTTCAAACTAGCCCGCCATTGTTGGCTCCCTTCCCGCTCAATATTTGGGAAGAGGACCAGGGCCTCTATAAATAGGACCAGCCACCCATAGAGCAAAGGGGGAGGCAGGGAAAGAGAGAGAGAGAGAAGATCAGAAAGAGAGAGAGAGAGAGAGAAAGGTGACTGAGCTCCTCCTAGTAGTTCGTCGCCCCGACCAAGAACAGACCCTCGCGAGGCTGTTCTTCCTTGTATTGTTCATCATCATCAGCCCCAAGAGGCAATCCACCACACCACACACTGGAGTAGGGTATTACACCACAACGGTGGCCCGAACCAGTATAAACCCTGTGTCTCTTGTGTTGTTCTTTCCTTAGTTTAGATCTTGGTGAGGCGGAGGGGTGCAGGAAGGTAGGAGGCGAAATCTCCGTGCGCACCCCAGTGTTCGAACCTCAAGGGTCTGCCGGAACCCGAAATCCGACATTTGGCGCGCCAGGTAGGGGTGCGCCGGGATTCGTCTTCCACCACCCCGTTCTCCTCCGACCATCACGCCCATGTCTAACGCTCGTCGGGCCTGCGCCGAGCGCCGGGCCGCGCTCGCTTCCCGCGTCGCCCAGACGTCCCCTGTCGGTGGGTGACCTCGCCGTTCCCCGTCACCTGCCGTCAACGCCGCCACCGGCCCGGCGGGGGACAAGCATCAAGCATCATCCCAGCATCCGTCCGTGCGGCAAGACGGCCGCACCGCAACTCCCTCGCTCACCCCAGCTGGTTCTTCGTCTCGCGCGCTCCGCGCGCCCATGGAGGCTCGGGCTGCACTCATCGTGGCGAACGAGCTCCTGCGCTACCGTCCCGTCGACGACGTCTACGAAGAATGGCTTGACCGCGTCGCCGAGCTTGTCCGTGCCGCAGGGGGCTCTCCTGCGCCGTATGTTCCGCTGCACCGCACCCCGCCCCGCGCGGGCAGTGAAGCCCCGGCGGTGCCCCGGCCGCCTCCTCTTCAGGAAGGCGCCATGGCTCCAAGGCGCGTGGCCCCTGGGCGGAACCCGCTCCATCAGGCGCCAGCGCAGCAAGAGCAGAGCTGTCAAGAAGTCCCTCGCCCGTAGGAAGCTGCCCGGGCGCTCCCTGCTCCAGCACGTCGCGACCATGCTCCTGCTCCCGCGCGTCAGGACCCCGTGCTGCTCCCAGCTGCAGCGTGTGGGGACATGCAAGACCAAGTTCCCCGTCATCCAAGGCCTCCCGTGGCCACAACAGGCTGTCGCGCCTTCACCGCCGAGCTACGCAACGTCGCGTGGCCCGGCAAGTTCAAGCCAGACCTGCCTCCTCGCTACGACGGCACAGCTGACCCTGCGGAGTTCGTCCAGCTCTACGAGCTGGGCATCGAAGCTGCCAACGGAGACGAGAAGGTCATGGCGAACTGGTTCCCCATGGCTCTCAAGGACGGGGCCCGGACCTGGCTCCTGAACCTGGCTCCAGGCACAATCTCCTCCTGGGACGAGATGCGCACCCACTTCATCGCCAACTTCCAAGGCACTCGTGACCGGCCACCCGCCGTGAGCGACATGCGCCGCATCAAGCAACAGCCCGGGAGACCCTGCAGAAGTACATCCAGCGCTTCAACAACGCGCGCCTCAAGATTCCCAAGGTGACTGAGGAGGCCATCATCTCGGCCTTCTCCGACGGCGTGCGCAACGTCAAGATGAAGGAGGAGCTGGCGATGCATGAAGACCTGTGCACCTCCTTGGAACTGTTCAACCTGGCAACCAAGTGTGCCAGGGCCAAGGAAGGGCGTCTCTCCCTCCTCAAGCTGCCTGCCGCAGACCCAGAAGAGAATAAGCCAAAGGCCAAGGATGTGAAGCGCAAGGGGGCTGCCGTGCTCATGGCAGAACCAGACACCAAGCGGGGCAGAGATCAGTCCGAACCTTCCAAGGGCAGTTGGTACTGTGTGTACCACGAAATCCACACCCACAACACCAATGAATGTCAAGAGCTCCGAGCCGTGCGAGAAGGAAGGATCGACCGTCGCCCTGGCCGCAGTGACCGGGGCTACGGCCGAGGAGGAGGAAGGAACGCAAGACGCTGGGAAGATCATGGCCCGCGCCAAGGGTGGCGCGATCAACCTCGCGAGGATCGCTGGCAAGACCCGCCTCGCGAGGGAGGCTGGAGAGATCAGCCTCACGAGGGAGACTGGAGGGATCAGCCTCGCGAGGATCGCCCGCAAGGCAACGCAGGCCTCCCACCACTGCCGCCGCAGCCAAGGAGAAACGAGGACCGCCACTAGGACGAGGGGGCTGGGGGCTTCCAGGAGCCGCGCGCGATCTCCTGCATCCTGGGCAGGGCACAAGCCCCAGCCTCTCAGCGCATCTTCAAGCAGTTTGCCCGTGAAGTGAACGCAGTCCTCCCCAGGCTCGAAGCCACGCGCCCTCTCAGGTGGTCGGCGTGCGCCATCACGTTCAGCTCAGCAGATCAGCTCAAGTGTGCGGCTACAGCCGGAGTTCTCCCGATGCTTTGTTCCCCAATCATCAGCAACGTGGTGGTCACCAAGACCCTCATCGATGGCAGGGCAGGGCTCAACGTCCTGTCCATGGAAACATTCAACAACCTCCAAGTGCCCTACAACCAGCTTCAGCCAACCAAGCCTTTCTCCGGTGTCACCGATGGCTCCACGGTCCCGGTTGGGCAGGTCCGCCTCCTTGTCACCTTCGGGGCACGCGACAACTACCGCACCGAGCTCATCGACTTCGACGTCGCTCACATTCGCCTGCCGTACAACGCCATCCTTGGGTACCCAGCGCTGGCCAAGTTCATGGCCGTAACTCACCATGGCTACAACGTCCTCAAGATGCCAGGAAGCAGCGGAGTCATCACGGTGCCCTGTGAAGAGAAGGACGCGGTGTGTTCCCTGGAACAAGCCTTTCAGGCCGCGTCACTGGAAGACCCGGATCGTGGAAGCAGGAGGCCTCCCAAGACTGCCCCTAAGAAGAAGAAGACATCATCCGGCCCGACCACTCAGGAGGCAGGCCCCTCCGGGCCCGCGCCTGCCCAGGGGGAACCTCCTTCCATCACATAGGGAAGCGCGCCCGGCGCCCTCCTCAGGCAGGGCTCGGGGGCTCTCCCCTAGAGGGCCACCGACCTAGCCAGGGTCGCGAGGGAGGCGCTTGGGCACCACATGGAGGCTTGTTTCGAAGCACGTTTCCCTCAAGAAGGAGCAAGGCAAGGAGATCCAGACCCTCAGGAGTTCGTCAGCAAGGCCATTCAGGAGCTACATGAGTCAAGAGTCATGAAAGGCGGCCGCCGCCTACCAGCAGTGGCTCCCCATCCAGGCGAGGATGGTGGGCTGCGCGTCTGCATCGACATACCAGGGCTCAACCGAGTCGCCTCTCTGGAGCACCTCTGGCCCTCGCGAGTGGGGCGCTGCGGAGGCCCAGCCCACAGCTACGTTCGCATGCCTTACGGCTTCCCGAACGCGACTACCACGTACCAGCGCCTCATGAGGGGCATCATGGAGGCACAAGAGGCCAGGCGTTCCGCAGCCCTAGCAGGGATGGAGATGGCCCGTGAGGAGCCGCCAGCACCTCTGGAGCCTCCCGAGGCCCCTGGGCCTGGGGGCTCGTGAGGATCGGCTCCCGCAGCCCACCGAGTCTGCTACACCAACACCCTTTCGTCCTCAACGTCATCAGGTGACATCTTTCAAGTTTTCACTTCTAGCTGGGAGCGCCATCCCAGGGCTGCATTATTCCCAGGCCGCGTGGGTCTGTCCCTGCGGCGTGTATCCCTTTTTATTCCATGTTGTTAGCTTACCTTGTTGGGGGCGCCCCTCGGGCTGCATGATCCCCAAGCCGCTCGGGCCAGGCCTAGCGGCATGTATCCCATTTGTGTTTATTTCCGATTATGCATTAGACCCACCATGCTTGATTATTTGATGCCGGTCCACGGCACCTCTTCTTCTCCATGCCCACCACTTGCATGTTAAAGGGGGGGGGGGTACCTGAGCATCGCGACTCAGGGCTCTTACTGGCTCTCCAGCCCTCACCCTCTAGCCTTGTCCATGGCATCGCGACCTGGCATACCAGCGACAGCTGAGACCAGCTCGAGGGCCGGGACCCAAGGACGTAGAGTGCCGACATCTAACCAAATTTGCAGGGACACATCACAAGATAAGGCCCAGTGCCAGGCGCAACCCGCCTAGAGGTAAGGCCCCGTGAGTCCCGCGCTGGCTCACGGGTGCCCAGATACACCTCGCCAGGCCCTACCGTGCCAGCCATGTGTCAGGGCGGGGCTGTACATGCCCCGGGGGCTCCTCCCGGAGGGGAGCCCCCTCCCACGTACCAGTGGAAGCACCATGCTCCGCGCTGGCTGACGACACTGCCAAGGAGCGGCTATGCCCGTACACATACGGTAGCGCTATGCTCCGCGCTGGTGATAAACAACTGAGGGTGGCCCCGGGGCCGCACCAACCTCGGGGAGCCCAGAGCTCAGTGTCTAGCCTCGTCGTAACGCCTCCCCTCGGGAGTGCCGCGCGAGGGGGCTGGGCACGGGGGCTGCGCCTGGGTCACACCCAGATGCACGCCGCTCAGCCAGGTCCCCCCGGGCCTGGTTCATCATGCGTCTCTCCCCGAGCGGAGCCAAGGTACGAAGGCCGTTCGTGCGTTAAGGGGGACTCCTGAGCATCGCGACTCAGGAGCCTAACTGGTCACGTAGCCCCTCACTCCGTGGCCCCGTCCTGGTTTCCGGTCGAGACCAATGCTGGGTGAGGTACGCGCGCGGCCGGGCTCTGCAGACGTAGAACGATAGATCCACCCCCATCACACCTCCCTACTTGCTGTTCATGCGCCAAGGGGGACTCCTGAGCATCGCGACTCAGGAGCCTAACTTTTCACGTGGCCCCTCACTCCTTGGCCCCGTCCTGGTTTTCGGTTGGGACCAATGCTGGGTGAGGCATGCGCGGGGCCGGGCTCTGCCGGCGTAGAACATAAGCAAGTAGGAAGGAAAGGCACAAATTTCAAGGAATTCAAAAGCAAATATTACAGTCCACACTGTTATCTCAATGCCAAACGCAAGTTTAAATGCCTCCTCGAGGCATGATACATGTGCAGGAACTAAAGGCAGGGCAGGAGCCACGACGGAGTCACTTGTCGGCGATGGAGCGGCGCGGATTGGGTACGCCTCACGGAGCGATGGGGTTGGCAGCACCTTGCTTCAGCTTGGTGCTGAAGGCCCGGAACTTCCCCAGCAGGGCCTCTACGCGACCCTTCACGGCCTCGTCAGCGGCAGCGGCACGCTCGCTGCTCACTGGCTCCAGTAGGCTGTCGAGGTCGACACCGGGATCGCGAAGGTAGATGTGGGTGAGGACCCGCGTCATTGCTGCAGAAGACAGGACACACGCCTCGGCCTCGGCTGCGGGGCCCAGGCCAAGGGCGACATCTTCAAGAGCGTGAACCAGGAAGGGAAGCAGCTTGGCGGGGCCGTCCTCGGCGCCAGCCAGTGGGCTCTCCAGGCCGCTGTCATAAAGCTTCCTCAGTGAGGAGCGAGCCCTCGCCTCCATCTCCACGAAGGCCACGCGGTCCTCGGCAAGAACCAGGGCCTCGTTGTCCAGCTTGGCCTTCCTCGCCCCCAGCTCCTGCTCCAGCGCGCCTAGGAGGTCACGGCGTTTCTTGAGCTTGATCTCCCTCTCCTTGAGAGCCGCCTCGCAAGCCTTCACGTCTTCTTCCTGCTCTTGGCGAAGGCGGACCTCGTTTGCGAGCTGGTCCCGCAGACCTTGCAGTTCTCCCTCCAGTGCCTTGCAACGACCACGGACGTCGACCACCTCCCCCAGGGCTGCATCACGAGCAACCTTCGCCTCAAGGATGGCCTGCTTCTCCTCATCGCACGCTGTCGAGGCCTGGACCAGCGCCGCCCGAATCGAAGCGTCGGAGTGAACCCATCCTGAAGCCAGCTCCAAGCGCCCGGCCACCAAGTGGGGGTCGGCGCCAAGAAGATCCTGACGTAGTCGGTCCAGCTCAGCAACATCACGATCTAGAACGGCAAAAGGAGTCGGAGAGACAGCAGCCGATGGAGTAGGAGGAGAAGACGGTAACGCGGCCACAGCATCCTGAGGCGGAGTCTACCGCGCCCCGACAACCGAAATGGCGGCGGCAGGCAAGAGCACCTCGGGAGCCACTTGGGCCGTGGGGGCTGAGCTCGCCCCAGCCGGCTCAGCCAGGCCTCGCGAGGACGACCGGGCAGGAGAAGCCTGTGCGTCACGGTCACCCTCCTTCGTGATCAGAAGTGCTACCACGGATGGAACCTCGGGAGCCCCCTTCGGCTTCTTTGCGGCGGGCGCCAACCTATCCAAGAAATGCGGACGTCAAGCTTCAGAAGCAGAGCAAGAGATAAAGACAAGAATCGAATGCTTACGGGTCGTCGCCAGTCAGCTCAAGCGGCCTCCGGCCAAATTTGAAGCCTGAAAGCAGGCTCGAAGGGTCAACCTCGGGAAGCTTGGAGGCGGAAGGCGCATCTGCGGTCCGCCCCAGGGCCGGGGCAGACCCGCGGAAGATCAGCCTGGTCCTGTCCTTCTTAGGGATCGGGGGTGAGCTCCCGCCATCCTGCTCATTGTTGTCCTCGTTGTCGTCTTCATCGCCATCCACTTCTCCATCGCTCGGAGAGAGGTGGAGAACGCGGGACCGGCGCCGGGGGAGGGGAGCCCTCGACTCTCCGTCAGTCGCCTCGGAGTCAGGCCCTTTTCCCCGCTCCCCTCCTTCCTCCTCTTCGCTGGAGTTGTCGGAGGGCATGTCCACCGGTTCCTCGGGAGTTTCCACAGGCACGAGCCCATCCCCGTTGAAGACGGGCATGGACTCCACTACCTGCTCCCAGTCATTGCAGAGGAACAAGGGCGTAGGAGCGCCCGCCAACCTCGCCACATCGCCCCCGATCAGAGATTGGAGGACAGCAGCCAGATCTCCGTCGGCTAAGGCCGCGGGGCTCGGACGGGGCCTCCACATCGGAAGTGAGTACTGCCGAAGCGGGGCCAGCTGGTGCTCCAGGAATAACCTCAGCGGCGACGCGTCGGTCAGCTTCGCCGCCACCGTGTTGGCCGGCCTCAGATCCGCGTCCATCTTCTCCAACATCAGCTTCGCGCGGGGATCCATGAGCTCCGCTCGACCCCAATCGCTGGGGCTCGTGGGCTGCTCCGTGGGCAAGATCAGCTGAGGGTGGATGCGTCCAGCATCCACCAAGACCCACTTGCTCCTGAAGCCCTCAATCCTTTTCCCGGGGTTCGAAATGGCAATGGCGCCATCGTACGCGATGAAGCTCGCGCACGCGGAAGCAGTACCACGAGAGGTCCGGAGGTAGAAGTAGTGGCGCAGCAAGGCCACTGAAGGCTGCACCCCTACGTGAGCCTCGCAGTAATAGAAGAAGATTGCCAGGAGAAGGACGGAGTTGGGGTGGAGATGCAAGGCTTGTAGCTTATAGTGGCGGAGGACAGGGAAGAAGAACTCAGAGAAGGGAGGCACCAAGCCAGCAGCAATGGCACTTACGAAGAGCGGATAGAAGGTGCTCCCTTGACCCTCAGGGGTGGCGGAGCCGGCTTTGAACACCTTCGCTCCATTGACGCCCCGCGTCATCACCATCCGGCGCAACCGGGCGAGGCTCGCCTCCAACACATTCGGGGGATCCAGGGCAGACGAGTACCAAGCTACAGCCGGGGGCTGACTAGGCGCCATGGTTTCCTAGGTCACATGGTCGGAGTGGATCTGGAAATTTTGGAGGAAGGAAGGAGAGGCGCAAGAAAGGGGATCTGAGCAGCAATCGGGGAAATCAAGAAGCAAAGCCTAGGTGGATGTCGCTCCTTTATCAACTCGCGCAGTTGCTAGGGCGCCCATGTCCAGTCAACCGTCACGCGGTGTCCAAGGCCGCAGGCTGTTATGGCCCGCGGCACTTCGCTCTTGCCCTTCCGCCTCCCTGCACGGCCAAGTCCGGGCGCGCCATGGGCCCGGGGGCTACTGTCGGCGTTCTGGGAACGGGGGTCCCTAGACTTGCCTGCCTGCGGTGTGGCTCAAAGGGGGGCCCAGTGCGGCCCATCTTCACCAACACAAACCCAAGACCCTCGTGAGGGGCCAAGCCTCGCGGGGCGGACGACGCGGAGCTTCCTCAGGCGTGGCCTCGTCAGGCTAGCTCACGAGGAGGCAGAGAGATCAAGGCGGGGTACCTCACGAGGTGCCCGTGACGCAAGCCATGACGACCGGGGGCGCCAGGCGGGTGCCAGCCCGTGCAGCGTCCTCCCTTCCTCTCTGGTGCAAAGGGGGCAAGCGCAGCCGCGGAGTACCAAGGCATCAGGCAAAGGTTGCCATTTCGGTGCAATGAGACCAAGACCAGGAGGACTACAAGACCGAGGTCACCATGGAGCCCAAGACGGCGTCATCACCAGAGCTTTGCGCAGGCGAAGACTACTTTTGTCAGGATAGTTGATACTAGTTGTCCCCCTTCAAATTAGCCCGCCATTGTTGGCTCCCTTCCCGCTCGATATTTGGGAAGAGGACCAGGGCCTCTATAAATAGGACCAGCCACCCACAGAGCAAAGGGGGAGGCAGGGAAAGAGAGACAGAGAGAGAGAGAGAAAGGTGACTGAGCTCCTCCTAGCAGTTCATCGCCCCGACCAAGAATAGACCCTCGCGAGGCTGTTCTTCCTTGTATTGTTCATCATCATCAGCCCCAAGAGGCAATCCACCACACCACACACTGGAGTAGGGTATTACACCACAATGGTGGCCCGAACCAGTATAAACCCTGTGTCTCTTGTGTTGTTCTTTCCTTAGTTTAGATCTTGGCGAGGCGGAGGGGTGCAGGAAGTTAGGAGGCGAAATCTCCGCGCGCACCCCAGTGTTCGAACCTCAAGGGTCTGCCGGAACCCGAAATCCGACAACTAGCATATATATATGTATATATATGTAATCAACATGGTGAAGATAATCATGAAGACATGTTGAGATTGAAGCCAAACCAAATGTGAAGACATAGCAAATGTAACGCCATGAGTGAAACACTTCAAACAGAACCTTTGGTGGTGGCATTACCCACCGTATAGGAAGTATTAGACCCAGACACGGCGCACAATTATCGTGGCGCTCCGAAGTCAAATTCCACATTAATGTATTCACACTTAGAATGTATGTCTTCATTGATTGAAGATATAGTTTACTTCATGTGTTGCACATCTAAGTCATCAATATGCATAAGTGTTAGGATGTGTGCCTGATCACAGGACATTTGAGGATTCCAAGATATTTAGCTCACACCGTAACTTGCAAAATCTCTTCTCATCCAAGGGCTTGGTGAAGATATCTGCCAATTGCTCTTCAGTGTTGACGTGTATGATATCAATATCTTCCTTTGCAACATGATCTCTGAGAAAGTGATGACGAATTTCAATGTGCTTTGTCTTCGAGTGCTGAACTAGATTGTTGGCAATCTTGATGGCGCTTTCGTTGTCGCAGTAGAGTGGCACTTGCTTCAGATGAATGCCATAGTCTTTGAGTGTTTGCTTCATCCACAGAAGCTGAGCGCAGCAAGATCCAGCAGCAATGTATTCAGATTTAGAAGTGGAGAGAGATACACAGTTCTGCTTCTTTGAAGACCAACATACAAGTGATCGTCCCAGAAAATGACATGTGCCTGATGTAGACTTGCGATCCACCTTGTCACCAGCATAATCAGCATCCGAGAATCCAACCAGATCAAACTCTGAGCCCTTTGGATACCATAATCCTAGAGTTGGGGTGTGAGCCAAATATCGAAGAATTCGCTTCACAGCTAAGTGATGCGACTCCTTTGGTGCCGCTTGGAATCGAGCACACATGCAAACACTAAGCATAATATCTGGCCTAGATGCACATAGATAAAGTAAAGAACCAATCATGGAGCGGTATACCTTTTGATCGAACTCTTTACCATTGTCGTCGGGACCCAGATGATTTTTGGATGGCATTGGCGTCGTGAAGCCTTTGCAGTCTTGCATACCGACCTTCTTCAGGCAATCTTTGAGATACTTCTCTTGAGATATGAAGATGTCGTTGCGTTGCTGTCGTATTTGAAGACCGAGGAAGAACTTCAGCTCTCCCATCATGGACATCTGATATTGCTCTTGCATCATATATCCAAACTCTTCACTGTACTTCTGATTGGTGCAGCCGAAGATAATGTCATCCACATATATTTGGCACACAAACAGTTCACCATCATATGTCTTCATGAAGAGAGTGGGGTCGAGGGAACCAGGTATGAAGCCTTTGCTCTTCAGGAAGTATTTGAGTGTGTCATACCAAGCCCGGGGGGCTTGTTTGAGGCCATACAGTGCCTTGTTGAGCTTGTATACCATGTCAGGATGTTTTGGATCTTCAAAGCCAGGCGGTTGTGCAACATACACTTCTTCTTCAATCTTGCCATTGAGAAAAGCGCTCTTCACATCCATTTGATATAGAAGTATGTTATGATGATTTTCATAGGCCAGCAGTATGCGTATGGCTTCAAGTCGAGCCACAGGAGAAAATGTTTCATCGAAGTCAATCCCTTCCACTTGAGTATATCCTTGAGCAACGAGACGAGCTTTGTTTCTGACAACTTGACCATGATCATCTTGCTTGTTGCGGTATATCCATTTGGTGCCTATTATATTGTGCTTCCGAGGATCAGGACGCTTAACCAGTTCACATACATTATTCAGCTCAAACTGTTGAAGCTCTTCTTGCATAGCTTGAATCCATTCAGGTTCCATGAAGGCTTCTTCAACTTTCTTGGGTTCTGTTATTGAGACGAATGCGAAGTGCCCACAAAAATTTGCTAGCTGTGTTGCCCTTGAACGACTGAGCGGACCGGGTGCATTGATGCTATCAATTATTCTCTCAACCTGCACTTCACTGGCAACACGAGGATGTACAGGGTGAAGATTTTGCTCTTGTTGATCATTGTCATTGTTAGAGGGATTGTCTTCAGGCTTAGCATTGTCTTCAGGTTGATCAGGTGCAGAGATGATAAGTTCCTCTTCAGGTTGAGCTTCAGAGGGTATGATTTCTCCAGTTCCCATTAGATTGATTGATTCACTGGATGGAACTTCATCTAGCACATTTGGCAGGTGCTCTCTTTGTGAATCGTTAGTCTCATCGAACCGCACATCCACTATTTCAACCACTTTATAATGAAAGATATTGAAGACTCTGTAGGAGTGTGAATCCTTTCCATATCCAAGCATAAAGCCCTCATGTGCTTTTGGTGCGAATTTTGAAGTGTGATGTGGATCCTTGATCCAGCACCTGGCGCCAAATACTCTGAAGTAACTGACATTTGGCTTCTTGCCAGTAAGGAGCTCATAAGATGTCTTGTTCAGAAGCTTGTGAAGATAAACACGATTGATTGTATGGCATGCAGTATCAATGGCTTCAGGCCAGAATTTTCTTGGAGTCTTGTATTCATCAAGCATCATTCGGGCCATCTCAATGAGTGTTCTGTTCTTGCGTTCAACGACGCCATTCTGCTGTGGCGTGTACGGGGCTGAGAATTCATGTGTGATGCCTAAAGTATCAAGATATGTATCAAGGCCAGTGTTCTTGAATTCAGTGCCATTGTCACTCCTGATGTGCTTTATCTTGGCGCCATAGTTGTTCATTGCTCGATTTGCGAAGCGTCTGAAGACATCCTGCACTTCAGTCTTGTAGAGGATTATGTGCACCCAAGTATATCTAGAATAATCATCAACAATGACAAAGCCATAGAGACAAGCAGTAGTAGTAAGAGTTGAGTAATGAGTGGGACCGAAAAGATCCATGTGGAGCAGTTCGAAGGGTCGAGTTGTTGTCATGATTGTCTTCGAGGGACGTTTGGCCCTCGTCATCTTTCCTGCTTCACAGGCACCGCATAAGTGATCTTTCTTGAACTTGACACCCTCGATGCCTATGACATGCTTCTTCTTTGCAAGGGTGTGGAGGTTCCTCATGCCAGCATGCCCTAGCCTCCGATGCCAGAGCCAGCATTCTGAAGCTTTTGCTAGAAGACATACGGCAAGCTGTGGTCCTACTGAGAAATCTACCACGTACAAATCATCCTTCCTATACCCTTCAAACACTAGAGACTTGTCAGATTCCATTAGAACAAGGCAACGATATTTTCCAAACATTACGATCATATTTAAATCGCAAAGCATTGAGACAGACATTAAGTTTAAGCCAAGGGATTCAACAAGCATGACTTTATCCATGTGTTGATCCTTTGAGATTGCAACTCTACCTAGACCCAATACCTTACTTTTACCAGTGTCAGCAAATGTGATGTGACTCTTGTCGGATGGACGTGAGGTTGAGTCCATAAGAAGGCTTCTTTTGCCAGTCATGTGATTGGTACACCCACTATCAATAATCCATTCTGAAGCAGCTGGTGTCGTACCCTACAGTGCAGTTAGGGGGATAGGCTTCACGAAGAGAATTGTGAAGCAAAAACATTTGACGAACTAGTGGGTTGTGAAAGCTTAGATCGAGATTAGGACTGATAGGGAGAGTAGCAAGCGATTCAGGAACGAAGTACATAATAAGACCATTCGGGCATTTGATCTTGCGCCCTACAAGATGTTTAAGGTCCCCAGCAATAGCGTCAGACGATTTTGGTTTTCTGCTGGAGACCCTTCCCTGCAAAAGAGAGTTAATCTTTCTTAGCCACCCACATATTCAAGGGTGGCTTAGAAGCAATAAGTCTAAGTGCAGCGTCTGAGAACTTTGGCTTTGGAGCCCTAGCAAAAAGTCTTGCAAGGGGAAAATAGTACTCATAAGAATAAGCAGAATAGTTCTTGGTCTTATGAACATGGCGGTTTGATGAACCGCGCTCATATTCATAGGCCTGAGTATGGTTTCCCTGCAAAACATTTGCATTAGTGCGACTCAGGTGAGTCCTCTGTCTGTATGAAGCCTTTGGACCATATGAAGCCTGTGGTCTGGGGTTTGTCTTCTTCACCTGTGGTGTCATGATGACATTCACAGGAAGATTCTCCAAACACTTTTTCGGCACCCATATCTTCTTCATAGGCGGTCCAATCCTGCAGTTAGTACCAATATACCTGGCAAACACTTCACCATTCTGATTCTTAAACAGTTTATAGTTTGCATCAAAGAATTCATCAATGACAATGGGGTTAGCACAAGTGAAGCCAGATAGAGTGGATGGATCTGCTGAAGGTTCCTTTGCAGCAACCCATGTGGTTTTGGGGTACTGCTCAGGTTTCCAGTAAGAGCCATCAGCATTCATTTTCCTTACGAATCCAACACCCTCTTTCCTT